>NC_059157.1:176215448-176515448 GCF_019923935.1 Bubalus bubalis
TTTAGAGCCAAGCTGCCTGGGTTTGCCTTCAGATTCTGCCACTTAATATCCATAGAGCTTTGGACAATTTACTCAACTTCTCTAAGCCTCAGTTTTCTCATCTGTAGAAGGGAAACAATAATGTTGTAAGGATTCAAAAAGACAGTCTATGTAAAATTCTTAGCTTACTAAGTGCTCCAAGCCAACAATAGCTGGTTTTAATTCAGTGTGTGGGTAACCTAAAGACAGCACTGGTCAGAGGGGGCACCAGAAAGGGGAGTTAACCTCTCACCATGGCCAGAGGGTCCTCATCCCAGGATACATAGGGTGATGAGGTCAGGGAAGCCTGACCACTTTTGTTCAGTGAACTATCACTCCAGCTCTGTGAACCCATTTCTTTCAAGCACCAAAGGCTACAGTAGCTAAAATGCTATTGCATTTTCTGACGCATTACAGTAGCTAATGAAGTACTTCATAGTTTTACAGCAACTCTTTATATGAAGTAGCTATTTTATTTACTCATTTTTCTAACTGTTGAATATTTTGTTTTCCTAACAAATGAAAAGAGTAAATTTAGGGATGGCTATTTGTGGAACAGTAAGAGATAATGTTTTCAATGTGAAATAATTATATTAATATATAATCTCTTCTTGTGGTAAATAAGAAAACACCTTTTATAAAATATCTTTTATCTTCAGGATAGATAAGAATCATTAGGTGTCAGAAGTTGAAGGAAAATGTGTAGGAAGAAAATGCAAATTGAGAATATTCTACTCATGAATTGGTTTTTCCAAAAATTAATGAGGAAGGCTGATATTTATTGTTTAGTTTCCATGTCGGCATTGATCACAGAACACCAGGATTCTATGGGAGCATAGTTTGAATGTACTCTGTGAAAAGCTTTTGTAAGCTCTTTATGGTCACTACGTATTTTTTTACTACATATTTTTTGACTGTGATAAAACACACATAGCATAAAATTTTCATTTTGTCAATTTTAAAGGGCATAATTTAGTGGCATTAGTTGCATTCACAGTGTTATGTAACCATCACCACTATCTAGATCCAGAACTTTCCATCACCCCAAAAAGAAGCCCTATACTCATTAAGCAGTCACTCTCCATTTTGCCCTCCTCCCAGCCCTTGGCAACGACTAATCTGCTTTTCTTCTCTATAATTTGTCTACTTATTCTGGCTATTTTATAAAAATGGAATTCTACAATTACTGTGTGTTTTTAAAACAACTACTCAAGCTGCCTTTTGATTAAAGGTAGGGAATTATATGTTCTGCTTCCAAAGACTCCACTAAATCTAAGGGATTTCTATGTGATAGAATTCCAGTTGAGCTATTCCAAATCCTGAAAGATGATGCTGTGAATGTGCTGCACTCAATATGCCAGCAAATCTGGAAAACTCAGCAGTGGCCACAGGACTGGAAAAGGTCAGTTTTCATTCCAATCCCAAAGAAAGGCAATGCCAAAGAATGCTCAAACTACCGCACAATTGCACTCATCTCACTTGCTAGTAAAGTAATGCTCAAAATTCTCCAAGCCAGGCTTCAGCAATATGTGAACAGTGAACTTCCTGATGTTCAAGCTGGTTTTAGAAAAGGCAGAGGAACCAGAGATCAAATTGCCAACATCCGCTGGATCATCGAAAAAGCAAGAGAGTTCCAGAAAAACATCTATTTCTGCTTTATTGACTATGCCAAAGCCTTTGACTGTGTGGATCACAATCAACTGTGGAAAATTCTGAAAGAGATGGGAATACCAGACCACCTGACCTGCCTCTTGAGAAATTTGTATGCAGGTCAGGAAGCAACAGTTAGAACTGGACATGGATCAACAGACTGGTTCCAAATAGGAAAAGGAGTACGTCAAGGCTGTACATTGTCACCCTGTTTATTTAACTTATATGCAGAGTACATCATGAGAAACGCTGGACTGGAAGAAACACAAGCTGGAATCAAGATTGCCAGGAGAAATATCAATAACCTCAGATATGCAAATGACACCACTCTTATGGCAGAAAGTGAAGAGGAACTCAAAAGCCTCTTGATGAAAGTGAAAGTGGAGAGTGAAAAAGTTGGCTTAAAGCTCAACATTCAGAAAACTAAGATCATGTCATCTGGTCCCATCACTTCATGGGAAATAGATGGGGAAACAGTGGAAACAGTGTCAGACTTTATTTTTCTGGGCTCCAAAATCACTGCAGATGGTGATTGCAGCCATGAAATTAAAAGACGCTTACTCCTTGGAAGGAAAGTTATGACCAACCTAGACAGCATATTCAAAAGCAGAGACATTCCTCTGCCAACAAAGGTTCGTCTAGTCAAGGCTATGGTTTTTCCAGTGGTCATGTATGGATGTGAGAGTGGACTGTGAAGAAGGCTGAGCACCGAAGAATTGATGCTACTGAACTGTGGTGTTGGAGAAGACTCTTGAGAGTCCCTTGGACTGCAAGGAGATCCAATCAGTCCATTCTGAAGGAGATCAGCCCTGGGATTTCTTTGGAAGGAATGATGCTAAAGCTGAAACTCCAGTACTTTGGCCACTTCGTGCGAAGAGTTGACTCATTGGAAAAGACTCTGATGCTGGGAGGGATTGGGGGCAAGAGGAAAAGGGGACGACAGAGGATGAGATGGCTGGATGGCATCACCGACTTGATGGACATGAGTTTGAGTAAACTCTGGGAGTTGGTGTTGGACAGGGAGGCCTGGCGTGCTGCAATTCATGGGGTCACAAAGAGTCGGACACGACTGAGCGACTGATCTGATCTGATACATTTTTAGATGTTGGAAGGTCAATAGAGAATACACAGCCTGAAGTGTGCATTGGACAGAGAGAACTGATTTGCTGGAAGTGTCATGCATGGGGTAAGGCATGGGACCAAAGAAAGGAATTAATCCCAAAGATGAGAACAAACTAGTCAACCCCTGTCACCCACCACCCGTCACCTCAGTTGCAGAATCTCAGTAATCAAGCATCTACCCTAATGTGAAGAGAAGCATTTTCTCTATTGATGACCCTATGTATGCAATGACACTTAGAGGTGGCCCAGCAACCCAGTCTGTTTAGCCAGGAGCAGAGCCCACCAACTGGCAAGCCCTGCACTTGTGACCCTCAGCTTCCAATTCTCCTTTGACTACCACATAAGCATGAAAAAACAATGAAGAGTCATCAGGCATTTGAAGACTTACAGCAGGAAAAAAAGAAAAAAATGAGCTAATGTATCAAAAAAGAAGACTAAATCTGAGCAAAAGGGATAACTCACAGAATTGAGAAATAAAATTAGAACTTAAAAAAAAAAAAACCCACAAAACAATTTGGTATCTAGATTAGTATTCTAACTGTTAGCCTTAAAATAGTGGAGGAAGATGGCCATAAATACCGCTACTGCTAAGTTGCTAAGCCACTTTAGTCATGTTTGACTCTGTGCGACCCCATAGACGGCAGCCCACCAGGCTCCCCCGTCCCTGGGATTCTCCAGGCAAGAACACTGGAGTGGGTTGCCATTTCCTTCTCCAATGATTGAAAGTGAAAAGTGAAAGTGAAGTTGCTCAGTCGTGTCCGACTCCTAGCGACCCCATGGACTGCAGCCTACCAGGCTCCTCCGTCCATGTGATTTGCCAGGCAAGAGTACTGGAGTGGGTTGCCATTGCCTTCTCCCTGGCCATAAATAAAGGAACTCTAAAAGAGTAAGAACAAACTCTTGGAAATTAAAAACATTAGTGCCAAAATTGAAAACTAAATAAATGCTACAAGATAAAACAGAGAATATTGTTGCTTGGAAAGGAGAGGAGGAAGACAGTGAAACTGAAAATAAGAAATCTGGAGGATCTAATCCAGAAGGCCCAACATTTAATCCAAAGTTGTTCTAAAAGGGAACCCAGAGAGAATGGAGGTGAGAAAGCTATTTTTTAAAACACAAGGAATGGGACTTCCTTGGTGGTACAGTGGTTAAGACTCTGCCTTGCAATGTAGGGGATGCAGGTTCCATCTCTGGTCTGGGAACTAAGATCCCACATGTCTTGGGGCAACTAAGCCCCAAGTACTCATGTGCTCTAGGCCTTGCATGACTTAACTAAGACCCCACACAACCAAATAAATAAATATTAAAACACACACATGCACAAGGAAATATTCCAGAGCTGAAGAATGAAAGTATAGAGTCATTCAAACTGCCACCAAGTGCCCCAAATAGTGAATTTAAAAATGGTTTACATCAAGCTCTATTATTTCAGGGCCTCAATGATAAAAGACAATTCTAAAAGCACCTAGAAAAGCAGAAAGAAAAAGAACACCAACAACTGAATGAGAATCAGAATGGCATCAAACTTCTCAATAGTGAAGACAGTTGGAGAGTGTCTTCAAAATTGTGAGGGAAAATAATTTTCAACCTAGAAGTCTACATTCAGCCAAATTATTAATCAAATATGAGGAGAAAATAAACACATTTTTCATACCTGTAAAGATGTAGAGAACTCCTTGTCTTAAGATGTGCTTGAGTAGAACTTGGTATGAAGAGTAGGAGACGGAAAAAGTAACTGGATGCAGTACGGTTAACCCGGAAGAGCCTGGCAGAGTGGTCCAGGAGAGCTCCATACAGCGGAACAAGAGAACAAGTGTGCAGTTTGGAGGGACGGGTAGAGAGAGGTAGGGGGCCTTCAGGAAAAAGGAGACTCAATAGAATGCCTGATATGTTGAAGCATTTGGGCATCATTAGGTTATATTGGTACCAGAAAGACAGCAAGAAAATAGAAAGTTAGATGCTCCAGACAAAACAAGAAATTATAAATAGAGGAACTATAAATAGAGGAACTAAAGCAAGGGCAGTATCCCTTGCTTTACTGAGGACATGTTTATTGTGTAATATGATGTAAACTACCCATTATGGTTTTAACAAAAATAGTGAAATAACTATATTAGGAGATGTGGAGACAAGAGGAGGGGACAGGTTAACAGAGGTAAAAACACATTCTTCTTAACACCATAGTCGATAGGTAAGGTCAATAGTGGATAAATCAAGAAATAGTAGTAGAAGCACATTATCTGGCACTGTATAAGTAGCCAGGAGAAAAAATAGCTCAAAAAGGTTTAAAATGCTGGCCTCTGGGGAGCAGAAATAGAATGGGAAGGACTAAGATAAAGGACTACTGCTTTCCCTCTTTTTAAAATGCAGTTAAAAAAAACCAAAAACATGTGCATGTGTTACTCTGGTAAAAATAAAGCAAATACTAAAAATCAATTCAAACTGAGGGATGAGAAAGACAATATGTAAATAGCATTTAGAAGCCAATTTATTTGTGATTAAGACAGCTATGCTATACAACTATAGACAATTTTTAAAAATTTCAAATCCTATGACAAATGAAAAATGACTTCCTTAGAAAAGAAGATGAAACTGCACCCAGCAGAAATGAGCTTCTGTCCATTTCCAGAAGAAAATTCATTGCTCATTATAAGGGTGTCTCTATCAGTCTACAACCTGAGTTGATAAAGTTAAAATTTAAGTTTTAAAACTTTACAAAGACTGTGAAGGCCTTCATAGTGTTATAAATTCCAAGCTGGGTGGAGGCATGCAGTCCACACAAATTCTAACTTCCTTCAACTTCAAGTAAGTCAGCATGTAAATCCTTAGGAATCAAAATGAATCTTAAAAGTGAAATACTTTACCTTTGTAGAGAAAGCAGTTGAGTAGCATGTAGGTCAGTAACAAAGGGATTCTAAATTTCACCCTGTATGTGCATATACCCAGTGTGGCCCCAAAGGGCTTGGGGCAATCCAAGAAGTTGCAGGTGAGTAGAAGTGAAAGCAAGGACATGGCTGAGTTAAGTTAGGCAGGAATAAACTCTCCTTTCTGTTAGAATGAGCACTTCTTGGCTCCAAAACACCATGAGCATTATGAAGTATATCAGTTAGCTTGAGCCACCATGACAAAATACCATAGACTAGGCAGCTTAAATAACCAGGAATTTTCACACAATTTTGGAGGCTAGAAGTTTAATATCAAGGTGGATTTGCTTTCTTCTGAGACCTCTCTCCTTGGCTGGCTGATGACCATCTTCTCTGTGTCTGCACATGGCTTTTTCTCTCTGTTTAGGCATCTCTGGTACCTCTTCATTTTCTTTTAAGAACTCCAGTTCTTTGGATTAGGGTGCCACCCCTATACCTCACTTAACTTTAATTAGCTGTTTAAAGGCCATATCTCTAGATACAGTTACCCTGGGGGTTGGGGTTCCAGTGTACAAATTTCGGGGTGGACAAAATTCTGTCCATAACATAAGGGATGGGCAAAGAGTTATTCTAGAGTATGTTTTGTTTAACACTGGTGGGAACTGAATGACCATATGGCCCTGCTTCGAAGACATGGATGCCCCAGAGCTTCCTACTGAAGAACGCACATCAGTCAAGCCTGGAATCATCCATGAAGCTGTGCACTAGAAGCTACAGGTCTTGATGGGCAGCTGGCAGCTGCTCATCTGTCAACAACCTCAGGTTCCCGAGAGAGGGATACTGCGTGATGATGTCATGGTATGGGTACCATGTCATGGTATGGATACAAGAATGGCCAGTTAGATGCATTTTCAAAAGAATACACCCAGTTTACCAAGTTTCATTGATTTGAATGATGAATGAATACAAAACTGACTTAAGCATAGTTTTCTGATTCTGTTTTCCCAAGAAAGACTCTCCAAGTTGAGTCACAATTCTGAAGTTGAAGAAGGAACCTCCAGTTCTTTGGTAAAAGTTCCTATGAAGACAAATGGATCTTGGACAGGTACATACTTGATGACCAGAGGTTGAGTGGGAAAAGGAAAAATATTCATATTTTATTATATGGCTTAGCTGTGTTAATGTTTAAATAGTTATGATAATGTCAACACAGAATACTAATCAAACCAAAGCTAAAATTAACTCTAGTAGGAGGTTCATGGATGAGAAGGGTGAATGTGTATGGTTGACTAGAAAGTTGGAAAGAAATCAAAGTCCCCATCTCTTTAAGTCCCCTGTCCTCATCTTTGAGAGAGGGAAGTCAATAAATGATGTCTAAAACAGAGTTAGCAATACAATACAAATATGTAACATAGAAGTAAATCCTAAGATAATCAGCTAAAAGAAGAGAAAGTGGTGGCCTGTGAGAAAGTAGAAGAAGAGGATTGAGAAGGGGCCTGCTATTTTGTTTTATTTTTTAAAAATAACATACCTTAGAGAACTAGTTGATATTTTAAACTTTGAACATGTAAAATTTTGATTTAATATAAACAAATGACATTTTAAAGGGGAAAATGAAAGAAAAACAAATCACATTGACCATATTTCATTTGTCCTAAGATGATTATACATAAGAGACAGTAGCTGCAGACTCACAGTAGTGACAGGGATAGCACTAAGGCCAAAGCAGCGTCTATTAATGCTCTGTTGAGAAAGTTCATTCATTCAACAACTGCTTATGGAGCACCTACTATGTGCTGGGGCCAGGATGTAATGATGTTCAAGGTACCTGCTCTCATAGATTTTATAATATATTCTAGTTGGGTACATAAAAAAAGCACATAGGCAATGAAAAATAAGGTTATTTCCTCTAATGTTGAGTGCTTTGAGGAAATAAAGGATAATGGGCTAGAGAGTAACTAGGAGGAGGCGTGATTATTTAGACTGTGTATTCAGGGATGGCCTCTTTAAAGAAGTCAAGTTTGAGCTCACATCTGAGCAATGAAGAGGCAGTCATGGGAAAGGCAGTGGTAACAGAATGTGCAAAGGCCCTGAGTTAGGAATAAACTTGATAGTCAAGAGACCAGTGTGACTGGATTGAGCAAGAGAGAGGGAGCATGCAATGAGGTGTATAAGGTAAATTATATTCTGGATTTGAAGGAAAAGCACTGAGAGTTTTCAGCAGAGTAGTGATGGGATATGATTTACACTTAAAGAATCAGTCTGGTTGTTGGATGGAGGCTGGATTGGGGCAAGAATTGGAAAGGGGAGGCAAGAGTGGGGCAGGAAACTTAGTTTGGACACTGATGCAGAACTTGGGACAGGGTGGATTCTGTGGAGGTAGGAAGGGGTGAACAGGTTTAGGTTGGGAAACTTAATGCAGCATTAAATGGCAATTTAGCTGTTGATGGGGGCACCCCAGAGGGACAGGACCAGTAGAAAGAAACTCTACTTCTGCAGCTGGTTCCTCAATTCCCAGGCTCCCTCTGACATATGTGAATAGAAAGCTCTGGTCCGGGGCAGTTGAGGAACCTGAGTGATTATATTGGGAATAAAGGCTTGCCAAATTGCTTTAAACTCAGCCCATCTCCATCCTGCCTTTCACGACACTTGATGTGAACGTGTAACTGAGCTTGTAAATAACTGTGCTTGGAGGCAGAGCTGGGAATTACGCCCCTCTAGACAGCTATTCAGAGGCTGAGAGAATAGGGCCCACTCGCTGTAATGCTATGCATTAAAAAGCACTTATGCCTCTAAAACCCGCATTAGAATTGCACATAAACATTGCTGTCATGCTCTCAATGGGACTCTGGAGTCCAGGCGGGACTCTCAGAGTCTGCAGAGGGGAGAAAAGCTATCTCAGGCAGTGCAATGATCTCTCCTCCATGGCCCACCGAGCCACACCGCCTCTCTCTTGTGGAGAATCCTCTCCATAAATGGGGAGAAAAATGAGCTTATTTCCAAGCCAAGATTAAACTGGGTCTGCACAGCATGGAGATGATGGGTCTCTGAGAGAAGAGAAATGAAACCAAGCCAAGAAAGTTCATTCATTCTGAGGTGGCAGGCAGGTTGGTTCAGGTGTCTTAGGAGTTCCCCACAGCTCTGTGCAAGTGCCCAGCTCATAGCAAGCTGTCGATGAATGAATGTGAGAGCCACACACTTTCAAAGGTCTAGTCTCAATAGCCCTTTATTCATTCAGTTTCTGTTGAAGCATCAAATGAATCTGATGGGCCAAGTCTTCAAACGGAGGTCCCATATGGGCAGTTGGCCCTCACCCATGAATTTCTGCCGCATACATACTCCATCCCTCTCACTCTAGTCATTCATTCCCTAATATGATCTGAAGTCTAAAATTATCCATGACTAGGAAGAAGGAAGTGAATCAAGATCAAGCAGTTACCTGCTGTCTCTCTGCTGGACCACAGTTCACACTAAGGAAATAATTGCTGGGATTAGCCAGCTGTTCAGATAATTGTCAACTCTTACATTCACTTGGTTCCTAAAAAAAAGTGAAAAGAGATATTTCTGAACCATCTAATGCTCAGCTAGGGGAAAAAAGACCCTGGGTTAAGAATGCTGCCCTGTTGTGGGACCAGCCTGTAATGCATCAAGCCGCATTCTTCATCTGTAAGAAGTAATCAAATGACTCCTACTCTTGAGACGATGCTACAAGGACAAATAAATCAATAAGTGAGAACAGTCTACTTCAGATCCACAGTATGTGGAACTCATGGATGAGAAAAAAATTTTTTTCAAAAGCAAACAAAATCCCTTTCAACCCCTGACACAGCTGTCTAAGGGTCTTGTCGCCAAAAAATCCTTCACTGGTCTTTTTCTTTAGTGCCAACCTAATTCTTGTTTAACATATCATTATTAGAGCTTCCCAGGTGGTGCAGTGGTAAAGAATCTACCCACCAATGTAGGAAATACAAGAGATTCAGCTTTGATCCCAGGGTTGGGAAGATCCCTTTGCATAGGAAATGGCAATCCACTCCAGTATTCTTGTCTGGAGAATCCCATGGACAGAGGAGCCTGGCAGGCTACAGTCCATGGTGTCACAAAGAGCTGGACACGACTGAGAACACATACATATTGTTATCAGTTCTGCAACACATGAAAAACAATGTACATTAAGAAAGTGTGGACCTTTAAGAAGAAGGCTTTATGTTGAGTAGAAAAGAGATGGAAAGTTCAACAAAAAACAAACATAAACATATCCAATCTCATGTTATATTTGTGTATCTAAAAGAGATACAGAAGAAAAAGGAAGAAAAGGAGACAGCAAAATTACATCACCTCTTGGCAATCACCAGCAAGATGTAGTTATGTTTCTGGTCCTCCCTTCCTGAAGACAAAAACGCATGTCAGATTTTTCAGAAGTTTAGCCATAAAAATGTCTAAAATAAAATTTTAGACATGTCTGTGGGGCATTTCTGGCAATGTTCTTTGTCTTTGATCTAGGTGGAATCACGAGGGTGTATACGTCTATAAAAATTATCGAGACATTAAGATTTGTTCACTTACTATATGTATGTTAGATCTCAGTTTTTAAAAATACTAGACTATGTGGGATTAAATTTTTTAAAATTCACTTACCTGGAACATCTTAGTTCCCAGTGTTGCCGGGTAGATGAAGGATTGTTTTGCTTCTTATACATATTAATTGGAAAAGTAAGCACCATTGGTGGAGCATTTACCAAATACATTGGCATTCACCCTTTGCCAATTGCTATGTAATTAACTCTTTATTTAACATTCATAAATTACCATCCTCAATAAGAACTAAGGTTCAGAGAAGCTAATGTGTAAGATGCATAACAACAAAAAACTGGATCTGGCTCATCTGTCTTCTGAATCAGTGTATCCTCAGTACATAGACTAATGTCTGGGATACTGTAGATACAGTTGACCCTTGAACACATGGGTTTGAACTGCACAGGTTCACTTACACTCAGATATTTTTTATTACTAAATACTACAGTGCTGCATGATCTGGATTTGGTTGAGTCTGAGGATGCGGAATTGCAGGTACAGAGCAGACTATAAAGTTTTATGGTTTCTTTGGCTGAGTTGGATCTTCATTGCCACATGAGAGCTCTCTCTAGGTGTGGTGAGTGGTGAGGGGCTGGTGGGCTACTCTTTGCTGGAGTGCATGGGCTTCTCATTCCTGTGCACGGATTCTCTTGTGGAGCACAGGCTGGAGGTGTGGGGGTTTCAGTAGTTGCAGCACTCAAGTTTTAGTAGCTGCAGCATTTGAGTTTCAAGAGTTGCAATTCATGAGCTCTAGAACATAGGCTCAGTAGCTGTGCCACACGTGCTAAGTTGCTCTGAGGCCTGTGGGTTCTTCCCAAACCAGGGATTGAACCTGTGTCACCAGCCAGGGCACTCCACTGTACCACCAGGGAAGTCCCAGACTATAAAATTATACACAGACTTTGAACTGCTCAGGGGGTCAGTGTTCCTAACTCCCATGCTGCTCAAGGGTCTACTGTATTCAAAAAATGTTTGTAAAATAAAAAATATTTTGTATGATGTCATGGAATTAATATTCGAAAATTCCAGTTTGGACCTTGGGTTGATTCCAAAGCCCAAATTGTTCTTTATTTTATGGTTGTTGTTTTTTTTTAATTGTGGTAAAAGTCACAGAATGTAAAGCATACTATTTTAAGCATTTTTATCTGTACAGTTCAGTGGCACGGAGTACAGATTTGCCTTGTGCAAATCTTACCATCTTCCATCTCCCATACTTTTCACCTTCCTAAACTGAAACCCTGTCTCCATTAAACACCAACTCTCCCTTCCCCTTTCCCACTTTACCCTCACCCCTCAGCCTCTAACATCTACCAAGGTACTTTCTGACACTGTGAATTTGACTGTTCTAGGTATCTCATATAAGTGGAGTCAAACAGTATTTGTATGGACACCAAGTGGGGAAGGGGGGATGGGATAAATTGGGAGATTAGGATTGACATATACACATTACAATGTATAAAATAGATAACTAATGAGAACCTATTCTACAGCACAGAGGAAAAAAAGAAGGTTCAATCTGTTTATAGAACTTATATTCAGTTCAGTTCAGTCGCTCAGTCGTGTCCGACTCTTTGAGACCCCATGAACCGCAGCACACCAGGCCTCCCTGTCCATCGCCAACCCCTGGAGTCCACCCAAACCCATGTCCATTGTGTCAGTGATGCCATCCAACCATCTCATCCTCTGTTGTCCCCTTCTCCTCCTGCCCTCAATCTTTCCCAGCATCAGGGTCTTTTCCAATGAGTCAGCCCTTTGCATCAGGTGGCCCAAGTATTGGAGTTTCAGCTTCAACACCAGTCCTTCCAATGAACACCCAGGACTGATCTCCTTTAGGATGGACTAGTTGGATCTCCTTGCAGTCCAAGGGACTCTCAAGAGTCTTCTCCAACACCACAGTTCAAAAGCATCAATTCTTCGGTGCTCAGCTTTCTTTACAGTCCAACTCTCACTTCCATACATGACCACTGGAAAAACCATAGCCTTGACTAGACGAAACTTTGTTGGCAAAGTAATGTCTGTGCTTTTGAATATGCTGTCTAGGTTGGTCATAACTTTCCTTCCAAGGAGCAAGCGTCTTTTAATTTCATGGCTGCAATCACCATCTGCAGTGATTTTGGAGCCCAGAAAAATAAAGTCAGCCACTGTTTCCACTGTTTTCCCATGTATCTGCCATGAAGTGATGGGACAGGATGCCTTCGTCTTAGTTTTCTGAATGTTGAACTTTAAGCCAACTTTTTCACTCTCCTCTTTCACTTTCATCAAGAGGCTCTTTAGTTCTTCATTTTCTGCCATAAGGGTGGTGTCATCTGAATATCTGAGGTTATTGATATTTCTCCCGGCAATCTTGATTCCAGCTTGTGCTTCATCCAGCCCAGCGTTTCTCATGATGTACTCTTCATATAAGTTAAATAAGCAGGGTGACAATATACAGCCTTGACATACTCCTTTTTCTATTTGGAACCAGTCTGCTGTTCCATGTCCAGTTCTAACTGTTGTTTCCTGACCTGCATATAGGTTTCTCAAGAGGCAGGTCAGGTGGTCTGGTGACAGTGCAGGAGCAGAGGCTGCAACGGTGCAGGAGCAGCCGAGAGGAGCTACCCCATGTCCAAGGTCAGGGGCAGCGGCTGAGAGGAGCTACTCCACCTCTAAGGTCAGGGGAGGCAGCCGCAGAGGAGCTACCCCATGTCCAAGGTAAGAAGCAGCGGCTGCACTTTGCTGGAGCAGCCGTGAAGAGATAGCCCACATCCAAGGTAAGAGAAACCCAAGTAAGACAGTAGGTGCTGAGAGAGGGCATCAGAGGGCAGACAGACTGAAACATAATCACAGACAACTAGCCAATCTGATCACACAGACCACAGCCTTGTCTAACTCAATGAAACTAAGCCATGCATTGTGGGGCCACCCAAGATGGACGGGTCATGGTGGAGAGATCTGACAGAATATGGTTCACTGGAGAAGGGAATGGCAAACCACTTCAGTATTCTTGCCGTGAGAACCCCATGAACAGTACGAAAAGGCAAAAAGATAGGACACTGAAAGATAAACTCCACAGGTCAGTAGGTGCCCAATATGCTACTGAAGATCAGTGGAGAAATAACTCCAGAAAGAATTTATATTAAGTTAACCTTAAAAATGCATTACAAGATACATTTCGTGCGTGTGTTAACAGTCGCTTCAGTCATATTTAACTCTTTGTGACCCTATGAACTGTAGCTCTTGTGTCCATGGAGTTCTCCAGGCAAAAATATTGGAGTGGGTTGCCATGTTTTCTTCCCAGGGATCTTACCAACCAGGGATCACACCTGGGTCTCCTGCATTCCATGCGATTCTTCACCACTGAGCCCTGGGGAAGCCCTCAAGATACATTGCTGCTGCTGCTGCTAAGTCGCTTCAGTCGTGTCCGACTCTGTGTGACCCCATAGACGGCAGCCCACCAGGCTCCCCTGTCCCTGGGATTCTCCAGGAAAGAACACTGGAGTGGGTTGCCATTTCCTTCTCTAATGCATGAAAGTGAAAAGTGAAAGTGAAGTCGCTCAGTCGTGTCCGACTCTTAGCGATCCCATGGACTGCAGCCTACCAGGCTCCTCCGTCCATGGGGTTTTCCAGGCAAGAGTACTGGAGTGGTTGCCACAAGAGCCCAATTTCTTAACCATTCCTTAGTATCCTTCTTAAAAAAGACTCATGAATCTGTATACTAGCCTGAAACCATTATCAATCAATTTTAGGAACGCGGAATTGAGGTATACCATCCCTACCAAAAAGTTTTTAAAAGTATCTATAAGTTTAAAGAAGAATAATGAAGTGAGCATCTATATGCTCACCACAGTTTAGAAATATAGCATCATCAGTACCTTAGGAGCCCGACATGAGCCTTTCCCAACTTCATCTGCCACCCCAGATCACTAGAGGTAACAACACCTGAAGGTTGTTTTTGTTTTTGTTTTTTTTTGATCAATCCTTTGCCTTTCTATTTATTTTTAAACACAGTTGGTATCTCTAAACTGTACTTTGTTTTGCCAGTTTTTGAACTATGAATGGCAGGTGACCTTCTCACTACTCTCACTACCTTGGTCTTGAACCTTATGAGTCATCCAGTTCATTAGTTTCTGCATTCCTCTAATCCCATCAGCCTCTATGTTTTAAAATTTTTAGTAAATGTAGTAATTTAAATTTTAGTAATTCTCTTCCTAATATAATCTTGTAAATCTATTTCTCTTTTCATTGAACCTGTTCAGTAGGGTGCTGGTAAATGCAAGCAGTTTAAGTAAGGAGCTGATTTGTAACATTGCTGATTTCCTTGGGTAAGTTTCCCTGTCATGGCTGGCTGATTTCAGGCTATTAGCGTGATGCCGCTAAACATGGGGCTGGAAAGAGACGAACAGACTTCCCCCTTGTGAGCTGGTATAAGCCAGTTCCAACACATCCCTCATCCTGCTATATTGTTGTTTTAGTCACTTAGTCATGTTTGACTCTTTGCAACCCCGTGGACTGTGGCTCACCAGGCTCCTCTGTCCATGGAATTCTCCAGGCAAGAATACTGGAGTGAGTTGCCATGTCCTTCTCCAGGGCATCTTCCCGATCCAGGGATCGAACCCCGGTCTCCTGTGTCTCCTGCATTGCAAGTGGATTCTTCACCTGCTGAGCTATTGGGGAAGACTGAAAGGGTGTGTTGCCTCCCCACTGGGGAATTGAACCATGGTCTTCCGTGTGACATGTGGGTATTCTCACCACTATACTAACAAGGACAAAGCCTCAATCCTGGATGAACCTACCAAAACATTTTCTTCCTTGTTGTACCTGAATATCCTCATGCCCTTTTATACTAGAGTAGCCAGTTGTGCCAAACTGAACCAGAAGTCAGAGGCAAAGGAAACTTTGTATAGTCCATGCAAATCAGCATCTTCAAGGCAGAGAATAGGACTGCATTAGTTTCCTATACCTACTGTAACAAATTGTCACAAACTTGGTGCTTAACCAACAGAAATTATTCTCTTGTAGTTTTGTGGGAAGTTAAAAATGAGTCTTACATGGCTAAAATTAAGGTGTTAGCAGAGATCCACTAATCAGAGGCATCCTTGAAGAATCTCCTCCCTACCCTCTGAATTGACTCAATGGACATGAGTCGACTTGATGGACCTGATGGCATCACTAACTCAAGGGACTTGAGTTTGAGCAAGCTCCGGGAGTTGGTGTTGGACAGGAAAGCCTGGCGTGCTGCTTCCGGTCCATGGGGTCACAAGGACTGAACCAAGCCTATGGGGTTGCAAGGAGTTGGACACAACTAAGAGACTGAACTGACTGACTGAACTGAGAGATCCACTTCTTCCAGAGGCCCTACAAGAAAATCAGTTTGTTTTCTTTTTCCAGAGCCAAGAGCTGCATTCCTTGGCTCATGGCCTCTTTGTTCATCTTCAAAACCAGTGATATATCACTGGTATATATACTACTTTTCCCTCTGACTGTGCTTCTTCCCTTTGGGCTTCTTCTCTTCTGTGTCCTGTGCCTTCTGTCTCCTTTGTTCGAAAACATTTAAATTGCATTCAGGGTCCACTGGGATCTTCGCATCTCAAAATCCTTAACTTCATTGCATTAGCAAAGTTCCTTTTGCCAAATAAGGCATTTGTGGATTCCAGAAATGGTAAATTGGATATCTTTGGGGGACATTATTCAGTCTCCCACAAGAGTGGAAGAAGGACAATAATAGATCTGGAAGAATAAATAGAAGATTTTCTATACAACCCACCCTTTTGCCCCACAGCATCACTCTTAGCCTTCTTTTAGGTGAAAAGTTCATGTGTCTCATGCAGGAACCACTCAAAGTCTCATCAGGCACCATATTATTGTTGAGTGACATCAATTTGTTCATACTCCCTCTTGAAACCTAAAATATTAGTCACTAGCAATAATCCTCATATATGATAATTATGGGGATTGAAGGAGAAGAAACAATTCATAGCTCATAATAGAAGCAATTAAGAGCATAGTTTCCATAGTCCTTGTTTCTACAGTTGGTCCTGAGGACCACATAGATAAACAAAGATACTGAAGAATTTAGGGTTCTTACTACTTCTAAAATCCACTTAGCTGGGGTCCGGTCAGTCTAATGTCATTTCTATAACCAGGTAGGATAATGTTTCCTGGGATGATTGAAATCCTTCCACTGCATAGCTTCTGCACCAGGATGGCATAGGGGACTATCCTAAGAGTCTTACCTTGGCATAAGGCATGTATGTGCTGGTGCTCAGTTGCTCAGTCATGTTTGATTCTTTGCAGCCCCATGGACTATAGCCTGTCAGGCTCCTCAATCTGTGGAATTTTCCAGGCAAGAATGCTGAAGTGGGTTGCCATTTCCTACTCCTGGGGATCTTCCCAAGCCAGGGATTGAAACTGCATCTCTCACATCTCTTGCATGGGCAGGTGGATTCTTTACCACTAGCGCCACCTGGGTATGAGTCCTCTGTAATCTTATTTCTCCAAACTGAAGGTTAAGTTCAGTTCAGTTCAGTCGTGTCTGACTCTTTGCAACCCCATGGACTGCAGCATGCCAGGCTTCCCTGCCCGTCACCAACTCCCGGAGATTGCTCAAACTCACGTCCATAGAGTTGGTGATGCCATCCAATCATCTCATTCTCTGTCATCCCCTTCTCCTCCTGCCTTCAATCTTTCCCAGCATCAGGGTCTTTTCCAATAAGTCAGCTCTTCACATCATATGGCCAAAGTATTGGAGCTTCAGCTTCAACATCAGTCCTTCCAATGAATAATCAGGGTTGATTTCCTTTAGGATTGACTGGTTTGATCTCCTTGCAGTCCAAGGGACTCTCAAGAGTCGTCTCCAACACCACAGTTCAAAAGCATCAATTCTTTGGCACTCAGCTTTCTTTATAGGCCAATTCTCACATCCATACTTGACTCCTGGAAAAACCATAGCTTTGACTAGACAGACCTTTGTGGGCAAAGTGATCTCTCTGCTTTTTAATATGCTGTTTAGGTTTGTCATAGCTTTTCTTCCAAACTAAAGAAGGGCCTGTCATACACAGCCCAAGGTACGAGGGCTGAGTGGGTAAAGCTGCTCAAGAGTCTTTTATTTCAGCCACAGGAGGAGGTGGTGAGGAGAAACTGGTTCTTCAAGGATGCCTCTTGAGCCTTCCTATCTTACACACTGACAAGTCATTTTTGAACTTAAGAGCCATAATTTGCCGCCATTGTCTATCTGGTTTCCGAGTGAACTCTTGTCCCAAGGCAGTACATGATTCTTGTCTAACTGGGTTGAAGGGGGAAAGGGAAAGTCCCTCAGGGCATGAGGAGATATTCATTGAGCTGAGAGCAGATGGGAGTGGCAGGGAGCACAACAATGGCCTCTTTGAAATATGATCCTCACTGTTTCACATGTTTCGGCCTCTCCATTTCTCCCTTCTTCTCTTCCCCATTCTCAGCCAAACGTGATAAAATCCCTTCATTTCCTCACCTGCCATTCACAGCCCTGCCCACTCCATTCTGACTGGCCCAGCATCTCTCCACCACTTCTCCCTGGGGATCACCTAGGACCTCTGAGTCTCCCAGGGGATGTGTTTCAGCCCTCATCTTATTTGCCCTGTCAGCAACATCCTCTCACTGCTTCCTTCTTAGACTTTTTCTATTTGCCACTCCAGATCTGTGCTTCATCTTTTCACCCTACCCTAGGGTGCTGACTTCTAAGCATTACAGCAACAGGCTCCCGTACCCTCTGATAGGTTTGGCCAATGAAAGTCCAGCCAGGAGATTAGATGAAGAGAGGAGAGAAAGGTCAGGGTATTTATTCCCCTGCCTTTTCTTCACCAAGCTCCAGTTGAGCAGTTGTTGGGCAGACCCCCCTGATAGCCACAGTTCTTCTGGGTTCAGGTAATCCCCGTTCTCTCTGACCGATAGGTTAGACCAACCTGTTGCTGGCCCTGAGCTGCTTCAATGTCCCTTGTTGGTATCTTAACATTGCTCACTCTTTTGCAAACAATTTCTTCATTAAACTCTCTAGTCACCCATTTTCTCATATGCTAATATATACTGATTTCCTTTCTTGAAACACATCTTTCACCTGGTCTCCATCACACCTCACTCTCTTGCCTTCATCCAAATGTCCATTCCTTCTCTGTCTTCTTGGCAGGTTTCATCTCTTCTCCAAACAATAAAATTTGGAGTTCCATTAAGTCCTCAGCCCTCTTTTCTTCCTACTGTATTCCATTCTAAACTTTCTTCAACATTCACACCTTCAATAACTACCTAGAAGCCATCAACTCAAATACTTAGATCTCACCAGCCACACCCATTCTTTGGGATCCAGGCTCATGCATTCAACTTCCTTTTTACTGTTGTCTCCTTGGTTAAATCAGTGAATATTTTTTGAGAGCCTATTATGTTCTGAATGTGTTTTTGCATATTTAAAAGGGCTTTAAACCTCTTATCCAAACTCAATCTATGATTTCTCACTCCTTTCCCTAACCCTTTTCGTTTTCCCTTGTTCCCTTCTCTAGTGAGAGGTTTCAACACCATCCATCCAATCTCACAACCAAGAGCCTAGGAGATCTTTGGTTCCCTTTCTTATGGCTCCCTTTTGTTCACCCTCCTTAACTAACTCATCATCATGTTACTGACTCATCAATTATTTATTATTAAATATTTCCTAAATATTGATGGGTTACTGAATCATCAATTTATCTCTTAAATATCTCCTAAATTTAAGATATTTAGGAGAACCTAACCAATTTTCTCCATCTTTATCATCACTACCATACCCCAAGCTGCCACTGTTTCTTACCTTTCTTATACCCCTACTTCAAGAGAACTTATTGAGGTGCAAATTTAACCAAGCTAGATCAAGCCCTTGCTTAAAATCCTCTGATGTCTCTCCTTGCACTGCCATCTGAGGTGTGGCTCTTGCCTACCTCGCCAGCCTTGTTTCAAACTGCACCCTCTCCAGTACCTTATTTACTAACCCTTCTTGTCTTCCTTCACTTCCCAATATTGATATAATTTCTCATGCTACAGGAACTTGACTCTTACTGTTCCCTTTGTTTAAGATTCTTTCCCCATATACCCCACCTCCCTCAATAGCATACTCTTCTCTTTTAAACCTGAGATAAAAATGTCACTTTCTTAAGGATGCCTTCCCTGGCTCCTCTTTCAAAACTCCATCACCCTTTTACCAGCTCTCAAAATACCAGGTACCTCTTCTTCAAACCATTTATCACAGTTGTAATTTTACATTAATCTGTGTACTGTTTTGAATAATAAACTACAACTAAACATGAAGTGAAGAACTACATATGTTTTGTTCAATATCATATTCACCTGGCACATAGCCGGTGCTCAATAAATATTTGTGGAAAGAAAGAATAAAGGAGGAGATTCACTGAGAGTGAGGCTTACTATAGTAAGAAAAGTAGCCATGTCTATACCAGTGTTGTTTCTCTCTTAATGTAGTTTCTCAAATGCTCTGGAAGAAGTCAGGTGGTTCAATAAATGTTGGTGCCACAAGACAACAAGCTTGGACCCTGAGATAATTCTGAGTAGTGTTCACTTTGCTAATCAGTAACCAGTCTGAAAACCTCAAAAGGAAACTATTTTGTTACTTAATCTCCCAAAGATAGACTATATTGCCAAGAGTTATTTAACAATTTAATTACATTTCTTAGTTTTATTTTATTAGAACAGAAAAGCATCAAACTGTGGTTCAGAATTCCATTACCATAAGACTTGAAAAAATGGAAATCTCAAGTTATAATTAGGTACTAATGCTTAATCATACTACTTAGTATCAGTCACAACTTGGCTTGATGTATTGTTCTTTAAGACTTGAATGAGACTTTTCAAGTGAATTCTTCAAATGCTTTAACTTCATCTTGGTGACTGCCCATGGCACATCAGAACTCTAGAACTCTGGCCAATTCTGCCTTAGAAATCTTGGAAGGCAATGCATGATAACCCCTTACCTCTAATTTGACTTCCTTCTAACGTCATCAGAAGACATCAAAGTTACCCTCCTAGGAATCTCAATTATAACTAGCATTTACTGAACTATGTGCCGGTGAATGTCACATAAGCTAGTGTTTATAGTTAACTATATGTTAGGCACTGTCCTGGCATTTTATACAGATTTTTCTCCTTTAACTCTTTCAGTTGCTTCTTAAGATAGGTATGAGTAAGCATACCTACCTTGGTCCGTGGGATTCTTTTGCTGGAGAATCCCATGGACAGAGTAGCCCGGCAGGCTACAGTTCATGGGGTTGCACAGAGTCAGACATGACTGAGTGACTAACACACATGAGTAAGCAGAGACATCACTTTGCAGACAAAAGTCTATGTAGTCAAAGCTATGGTTTTTCCAGTAGTCATGTACAGATATGAGAGTTGGACCATAAAGAAGGATGAGTGCCAAAGAAATGAGGCTTTCAGACTGTGGTGTTAGAGTTCCTTGGACTGCAAGGAGATCAAACCAGTCAATCCTAAAGGAAATCAACCCTGAATATTCATTGGAAGGACTGTTGCTGAAGCTGAAGCTTTAATACTTTGGACACCTGATGCAGAGAGCTGACTCATTGGAAAAGACCCTGATGCTGGGCAAGATTGAAGGCAAAAGGAGAAGGGAGCAGCAGAAGATAAGATGATTAGATAGCATCACCAACTCAATGGACATGAATTTGAGCAAACCCTGGGAAATAGTGGAGGACAAAGGGGTCACAAAAACTTGGACTCAACTTAGTGACTGAACAACAACAACAACAACAACAAATAGATAATGTTTACATTTTCCAGATGGAGAAATTGAAGCTTAGATGCTTTTGATCTCTCAAGCCTTAGAGCTAGTACTGATCAAGATCAAAAGTCACTCCTGGAAATCCTTGGCCTGGGGCTCTTAAAACCATTAACGATGAGTTCCTGCATCTTTTGTGGTCAAGCTGAAAAGAAATTCCTTTCTGTGCAACTGCACAAATGCTCTCTAGCATGAAATCCTGTGATTTTTTTTTTTCTAATTAGAAATACATAATTTTCCACTCTCTTTTGCTTTAATAATTGTTTTGAGGCATTCATGAGCTTTGTAAAAATGTCTTGATAAAAGCCAGCCAATCAAGAGGTGAACTAAATAAAGAACTAAAAATTTATATATTAAAATTTTTTTTGTTTAATTTATTTTAAATTGATATATATACCTTAAGTTGAGACAATCAATAGCTACTTTCCTTCTCTCTTATTATGGGAAAATAGTGTACTTTGAAATAGTCTAATTTAGGCTGATAAAAACAATCAATGTTCAGGTCTCTTTAGGAAGATATACTAGTTTCACAATGACAGGAATGATGTTTCCTTTTATTCTGTTGCATGGATTCCTGTGTCTCATATTTGTGCCAATATCATGCTATTTTGATTAGTGTAGCTTTGTAATGTTGTCTGAAGTCTGGGAGGATTATGCCTCCTGCCTTATTCTTTTTCCACTGGTTGCTTTGGCAATTCTGGGCCTTTTATGGTTCCATATTAAAAAAAAAAATATGTTCTTAAAATAAAGAACTAAATCACAGATATAGAGAACAAACTAGTGATTACCAGTGAAGAGAGGGAAGAAGGAAGGGGCAATATAGAAGTAGGGGAGTAAGAGGTACAAAATATTAGGTATAAAGATTGAAGGCGGGAGGAGAAGGGGACAACAGAGGATTAGATGATTGGATGGCATCCCTGACTCAATGGGCATGAGTTTGAGTGAACTCCAGGAGTTGGTGATGGACAGGGAGGCCTGGCTGCAGTACATGGGGTCGCAAAGAGTTGGACACAACTGAGCGACTGAACTGAACTGAAGCTACAAGGATATATTGTACAACATGGTGAATACTGTATAGCCAATATATTATAATAACTATTCATGGAGTATAACCTTTAAAAATTGTGAATCACTGTATTGTATGCCTGTAACTTACATGATGTTGTTTAGCAACTATACTTCACTAAAAATAAAGATACATTTAAAAGATAATAAAGTAATACAAAAAAATGATAGAAAATGAAAAACCATATATGGCAAGTATTTGTCTTTAAATAATACTTGACAGCATTATTTCAACAATTCCATAATAAACCATTAAGTGTGTGGATTCACCATAATTTACTTAAAAAACAAACAAAAGTGCTTCTTAATCTTTGTTATTAATCCTAGGGCTGTATTTCAGGAAATATAGTTAAGAAGCATTTAGTTAAAGTAAAATATAGTGAAGAAGCATAAAGTTAAACTGAGGAAAGACATTTCCTCAGTTTCATTTTGGTTTCTCCTTTTTCTTGAAATTCAATTAAATTTCAATGTAATATTTTTTCTTAAAATTAGTATATACCAATGATTTCTTGCATTTTTAATTGAAGTATAATTAATTCACAATATTGTGTTAGTTTCAGATGTGCAGCAAAGTGATTCAAATACATATGTATACATTCTTTTTCAGATTCCTTTCCTCTATGGGTTATTACGTAATACTGAGTACAGTTTCCTATACTATACAGTGGGTTCTTGTTGGTTATCTATTTCATATATAGTAATGTGTATATGGTAGCATTATTTTTATCTTTATAGAAATATTTTCATATTCCTTCTCTCTTACTCATTAAATAATGTCTGAAATGAAATTCATCTGCATTAATAATGGCTGTTTCCAGTGGTGAAATTTGGGAATATTTTCCTCCATCACCACAATTCTGCTATCACAGCTAACAAAATTGACAATAATACCTTAACATCATGTAATACCTAGTCTGTGTGAAAAATTCCCCAACTGTTCCCAAAATGGTTTTTTCAAATCAGATTCTAGTCAAGGACCACACATTAGAGCAACCTCCTTCCCTTTTGTTTTCCTTAACAGTAATTTGCTGAGACCAGACCAGCTGTTCTTTAGAATGTACTACCTTATGGACTTTTGATCCCTTGCAATACTGTTTTACTTGCTCCTGTAGACACTATCTTCTTGTAAACTCAAAGTTAGAACTAAAGGCTTAATTATACTCAACCTAAATACTTTGGGCAAGAACATCACAGCTAATAGACCTTTCATTGCTTCCTCACAGAAGGTGCATGCTCTCTGGCTGTCCACCACTGATGCCCACATAGAGCACTGACCCCTCCTGTGTAAAGTTATGCTTTCCCCCCCTTGTAATCTATGAGGTGGATGTTAACATCCACATCTACTCCCTTCAGATTTTAGCATCTTTTAATGGTCCATGCCAGAATCATTTCTCTTAATAGGGATTGCAAAGTAGTGATTTTCTAATTCTGTAAGTCCATCTATTATTAGCTAAGACTTAACTGTAAAGGAAAATGTTCTTCACCAGCTGGTTACCCTAGAATATAGATTGCACTTGAAAGGCAAGATAATACCTAATTCTTTCTCATTAATTACAAATTTTACAATTAAGAGATTGGTATAATAGTCTTCAAGGATGGTGACAAAGCACTTCTTTTGGCCTTTTTTCTTTCAAGTATCTTTATAGACTGATAGGTTTTCATATATTCAATTTACAGTTATCATGCTTGTGATGTGTAAATTGCCCCAACTTTGACTAGTAGGAAACCCTTCAAGCTGATACCTGTATCTTGTTGATATAAGCACATTTTTCTTTGAAAGCTTGTTTGATTTCTGACTCAAGAGACTTCATTTTTAGGGAGTAAATTCCATTCATGCCCTCCACCCCAGGTATTGAGAGGAGAAATTTGCCCAAACAAGTGTATCTGATGCACACCTGTTACATAGTTAGCCCCACGCTGGCTACCTTGAAAGATCCAAAGAAAAGTGTGTTCCTTATTAGCTGCTGAGAAGTTCAAATTCCTTCTCTTCCTCCTCCTTCTTCTCTTCCTTTCCTTCTCTTTTTCTTTTCCATCATTATCACAATGGAATATTATCAGAACCAGGGTTCTGTTAATTGAAATTTCTGATTAATTGAGGTGGATCAGATAACCCTTGTAATTTCCACCTTTATCAAACATCCTTCTGTAACATGTGAGCCCACTCTGTTGTCTAGTAAGTAGCATCATGAAACATTGCAGAGGCCCCTGACTTACAATGATTCAACTTACCATTTATCGACTTTACTATGGTGTGAAAGAAAAACACATTCAGTAGAGGTTGTGCTTCAAATTTTGAATTTTACTCTTTTCCAGGGCTAGTGATATGCTGTACGATTGCAGCTACAGGTCCCAGTCGGCCACATGATCGTGAGGGTAAACAATTGGTACAACCATTTTGTACCCTTTCCACCATTCTTTCATTTTTAGTATGGAATTCAATAAATTACATGTGATAATCCACACTTTATTATAAAGGAGGATTTGTGTTAGAGGATTTTACCTAGCTGTAGGCTGATGTAAATGTTCTGGGCATTTTAAGGTAGGCAAGGCTATGAAGTTTGCTAGGTTAGGTGTATTACATGTATTTTCCACTTATAATATCTTCAAATTACAATGGGTTTATCAGGGCATAACCCCATCGTAAGTTGAGGAAGATCTGTAATTTGATCTTTCTTTGATGATTTGGGAATCGACAGTGCCACAGGATGGTTATTACAAACATTAACAAGAAGTAGAATTCTGTAAGAAAAATGAAGGTTGAAGGAATTGGACTGAATTTGTATTGACCCCAGGATGTAACTTCTTCATAAATCCTCATTTTCACATTTTTCTTCCAAAAGCAATTCTAGCTTGCAACGACACTTTGTTGGGTTCTGGTTATTTATTAATAATTTAACCAGTGAGTAAAGAGGGCTTTCTGAGTAGAGTTGTGTTTATTTTCCTTAGGCCCCATGGTGATTCCCTGCAAGTCAATTCTGTTTTCTGCCAGGCTCTGGGTCCAGGGACAGCCCCTTTTGGTGCTATTAGCTATTTTCTCCCCTAATTTATCACCTTGTCCCATCCTGCCTTATTATTCCGTATACATCATTGCAATAAAGCAAAAATTAAAACATCAGGATAGCCTTCCTGTTTAAATACCTAATTATGTGACAATTACTTTTCTTGTGGGCTGTTTTGCCATTTTTACAAGCTTATAGAAAGAACAGTTTATTTGCATTTCAAAATTGAATTTTACTGACGGAAAATCTGCACCAAGAAGACAGAACCAGAGATTATTTTCTGTTAGTGACGGCACTGGGCAGACAACACATTTTAGTTGAACAAACACCTTTCTTAGGAGTAGCTTAGAAAAATACCAGTTTCTTCCTTCCAAAGGATACTTGCACGCATTCTGGCCTTTAGTTAAACCGTACAAGAAAGAGGTTCATCAAAAGGAAAGTTTATGCTTTCTTTAAGAAAATAATTTTACCACAAAATTTTATTATTAACATATTTGCTAAATTATATAAATTCTGTGCTGACTCAAACATTTCTCCGAATGCTTTTAGGGTTTTAAAAATCATTATTAAAGTCCTGTGTCTTATATCCCAAACTCTAATACATATTTCAACTGGAATATCCAATTTCACAAAATTCACAAAGTTGGTGAGTTTCTGAAGTGAAAATATTTCTCATATTTAAAAAATTAAATCACAGAATTGATTCTGATTAAAGACCACATGTCCAGTAAAGTAATTATTTCACAAGAGTAAATCAAGTCACACAGCATGCCAACTCACCTGTAGTACAATGTTGCCATATTACTGTGCTATGGGAAAAGCTTTCCGATCAGGTCTAATAAATTAATGATGCATCTTGTAAACAGATTTGCAACAACTCTCATACAAGTTCCCAAGGTTTATTCAAGATCTCAAGAGACATGACCAACAGACACTACAGATTGTCTACCCCCTACCCTCTTGACATCTTCAGCCATATGGGACCCCTCTCAGCCTAGATCTAAAAGCAGTAAAAAGACAAAGTCTCATTTGTGCCTGTAGTTGGGAAAATGCAACTCTACTTTGGGATGAAACTGCAGCATTCCAAGTGTTCACAAGATGGCACCATTGCCCTGAGACATTAATGCAATCTCATTAACCGGTAGGGTAACTGCTGCAGAGCCCAAAGGAAGGGAACATTTTGGATGCTGGTAAAAACCCAAGGGACACTGAGCAAAAGAGAGAAGAGGGCTGCACATGGGAGAAAGCTTAGGGAGTAGAAATTTGGGTCAGCTTTCAGTTCAAGAACTGTGTTTATAGTAGTACTACATACTGTAATAATTTTATACATGTAAGTGCTGGTTACTTTTTGAGAAAGAGGCTAGTGAAACTTACTGGCTCTCCTGATTTCAAATTAAGTTTTCTTATGGCTTCTCCTTTTATCATCTACCAAGAAAGCAAACTGGAATTAGGGTTTTCTTCTGAGAAAAAAGTTTCAGGGCAAACCCACCTGGAGGTAATGTTTCAACATTTGGAAGGCTCAGGGGTGTGCATGCAAGTATGTGCATGTGCTTCTGTATTATACTGGAAATTTATTTTTTAATTAAATTTGTTTATTTGTAATTGGAGGATAACTGCTCTACAGCATTGTGTTGATTTCTGCCATACATCAACATGAATCAGCCAGAGGTACGTGTATGTTCCCTCCCTCCTGATCCTCCCTCCCACCTCTCACCCCACTATACTGGAAATTTATTTTAAAAGATCAGACTGTGCTTGTTGCCTTTGAATCCCTCCTTTATTCTCTTCCAGCCTTCCTACTCTTGGGTACCACTAGAGCATAAAAACTTGTTAACAGGAAGATCATTTTCCATAACCCGAAATCAGACCATGAATAAAGTGTTAGTCGCTTAGTCATGTCTGACTTTTGCTCTGTAACCCACCAGCCTCCTCTGTCCATGGAATTCTCCAGGCAAGAATACTGGAGTGTGTACCCATTCCCTTCTCCAGGGGGCCTTCCCAACCCAGGGATCAAACCTGGGTCTCCTGCATTGCAGACAGATTCTTTACAGATTCTTTACAGATTCTTCTGGAAAATAGAATCAGTATGGTCTGATTTGGGCTTCCCTATATCAGACCATACTGATTCTATTTTCCAGAAGAAGATGGTATCCTTTTATCTTAGGAAGGGAGAATTTGAGGACCATTTGCATAAGTGGGATAGGTCAGTGGAGAAAACCAGCACCATCTTCCTTTGACAAGGGTTTGATTTCACATGAGAACAGCAGAGGGTTAGTTAGTTCAAACAGTATTATGGTGTAGCCCTGAAGTCTAGGGCTAGAACTTTGAGAAGATCAAGATGAAAAATAAGAAAAGCACTTTTAAATAAATGTATTATATAAAGGTAATCAAAACAAAATTTAAAACAACTGTACTCATTACTGGCAGTGTACATTGGAATATCCTTTCTAGAAAGCAAAATGCAAAAGAACTTAAAGTGATTCTAGACTTTAACCTAGTGATAACACATATGAGAAGAAATCTGAAAAAATAACTCAATAGAAAAAAAGCCATAAGCAAAAATATTCTTTGTAGAATTATCTGCTGTTGTTTAGTTGCTAAGTCATGTCCAACTCTTTGCAATCTTATGAACTGCTGCACACCAGACTTCCCTGTTCTTCACCATCTCCTAGAGCTTGCTCAAACTCATGTCCATCGAGTTAGTGATACCATCCAACTATCTCATCCTCGTTCGCCCCCCTTTCCTTCTGCCCTCAATCTTTCCCTGCATCAGAGTCTTTTCCAATGAGTTGTCTCTTCGCATTAGGTGGTCAAAGTATTGGAGTTTCAGCTTCAGCATCAGTCCTTCCAATGAATATTCAGTATTGATTTCCTTTAAGATTGACTGGTTTCATCTCCTTGCTGTCCAAGGGACTCTTTTTTTTTCTTCAGTATGAAAAAAGCATTATCTGTAATTCTGAAAAACTGGAAAAAATTAAATGTCAAACACTATATAAGATAGTAATTAGATAGATTAAGTATACCTAGCTACTAGATAAAGTTTAAGCAATATACTCCCAGGGACGGGGGAGCCTGCTGGGCTGTCGTCTATGGGGTTGCACAGAGTCAGACACGACTTAAGTGACTTAGCAGCAAAGTAAATATAAACACTATTTAGTAACATTTAAAAATGCTAATTTCAGGAGGTGTTGGGAAAAGCAATGATTTGCAATAAGACAAGGAGCACGGTCCCTGTTCTGGAAGGCCAGGGCTATTCCAACTGGAGCAATGGGGCTTCTCTCCAAACAGTACCCAGTATGTTCGCAGGAACAGCAAACATTTAGCGCTCCTGCATCTCTAGAGTGAGTCCTGTCATCAGCAGCTGTGTGCTCAGTCCGTAGACTTTTGCTTTGCTGCAGAAGTGAGCTTGGTGTTAGGATGTTCGTGGCACTGGACTCAGCTTCCAAGCAATAGGCCATGTGGTCTCATGGACTCTCATGGTCTGGGAGAACTCTCCTGTATTGCTGAGTACAATCTGCAAAATGGAAACAAATCACAACTGCTTCCCACCCCTCATCTCCTCCTCTTACAGGACGCAGATCTGATTTAGTGGAAGAAAAGATGTTATAAATAGGCAAAGGAACAACTCTTTTCTTATTACAAATCAGCATCCAGTCTGCAGATTCTCAGCCTTTGGTGGGGACTGTATATGGTGAAATTTGATTTCTACACAACTGACCACTCTTCTCAAACCATCTGCCCAGGTCTCTCTTCTCACTATCTACACCAATTGCAAACGAACTGTCAGAGAAGTCTAAATCATACTCAGTCAGGGAGGCAAATTGGTAGAAATAAAAATCACATCACATATTCCAAAGATGAATATTACTGATTTGTGGATAGGGTTGTAAGTTCTCTGGGAGGGATTTTTTTGTTGTCTGTTCTTCTCTTCAGGAGTCTAAATTAATTGATAGCTAATTGTATATTGATTTTTATGCAGGTACAGTATAATATAAACTGATAAAGTTCCAGGATCCCAACCACATGGCCATCAGCGTCAAAGCACTAAGCCAGACAGAAGGTCCTCTGACTCAGCAGATCCCTTTCAGTATCAGTTTTCACCTTGAAACACAAAAGGCTCGCACAACTTTACTTACTGATGTTTCTGCTCTTGCCACGCCCCCTGCACCCTTAATGAACAGTTAGTGGGAGGCAATTCAAGTCCATTGTGGCAGTCTACAGATGTCAGGGAGAAAAGCCTTCACTGTTTTGTGAGTTATTTGCAGTATAAGTTTGGGTAGGTATTATAAATTATCCGGAAAGGGTTAATTCCTTCTTAGTAACCAACTTGGATGAAAAGGGGCTTACTGGTGAGTTATTGAAAATAATTTTAAATGCCATCTAATTTTTTGTAGAAGCTTTTATTTTTCTTTCCACTTTCTATGTAAGAGACACTGACAGTTTGAATTGTCCTTTAGATGCTGGCCATGTTTCATCTTGGTCAAATTTTGAGGTTTCAGTAGGAAAATAGTAGAGGTGCAGGCTGTGAACCAAGTGCTATGTCAATTAAAAGTGACATGGAAGCCCCTGTTACTTGCCTGTGTGCGATTTGCTCATGGGGGAGAGCAATGCAGGTGAGGGACGGGGCTGCAAGACAGAAGAATGTTGGGCTGAACTTGAACGGGTCGACTTCCAGGGACCGTTATCAGTACCATGTTGTTTCCAGAGGGCCAGACCTCAAACAGCAGCCAAGTTCCCAGCAATGAAGCCAATGTCTGGAAAGGAAGGACATGTAAAACAAAACCCAAACCAAGCATCACTTTCCTAGAGTAACTTTCTTTTCACTTTATTGCAATGCTTTTCTACATGAATGGACTACATCCTGCCTTTGCAACGAAAGTCATTTCCATCTTATATTATGCCTACGGTGAGCTCAATCCTTCAGAGCTTAAAGAGCTGTTCCAGCTCCATATGGGAGCAGGGGCTGAGAGGCTGTGTGCATCATGGTATCATCACCACTGCCTTCTGGTCTGGTCCATGGCTAAGAATGTGACCATCCTCCAGACCGCAATGGATGATTCCAAAGAGTCTGACTTAGTAGCAAATGCAGGATGTAAAAGTCATGTACATTAAAAAAAAAAAAAAGAAAAAAAGATTGACTCAAGAGAGAAAACACCAGTATTATTTTGGAAATCAGATGCATAATGTATCTTCCTTTGCCAGCCAAATGATTCGCTAATGGTCTGTGCACAAACTCTGCTCACGAACCCTGGAGAGATTTACTCCAGGCCTCACTGCCATATCTCCCATGTTGCCAGATAGATAGAACCATGTTTTAGCATCTTGTTAAAAGAAACAAACAGTGGGCAGGGGTGGCTCTGTGTTCTCACTGTAGTTTCTTTTTCTTCTTTGGAAATTGCTTTTGGCCCAAAGGGATGGTAGGAGACATAGCTGGTCTATCTAACTGAACTTAGGAGGGTTTTTAAAAAATTAAACAAATATGGAAGCCACTGAGAACAATGTATCAAACTCATGTATGCAACATTCATTGTAATAAACTTTTGTTTTTTTAAGAAATAAAATATTTAAAATAAACTCCTCCATCATCCTCTTCCTGGCCCCATTCTTTCTCTCTCTCCCTAAATAAAGTCACTATCATGAACTTGGTGTGTGCCTGGTCAATGTTTCTATATATACATAAAAGTGTATCCATAGGTAATAAATTTTGTGGTTGCTTTACACAATTAAATAGATGCATGATTGCATACTTTGTGTAATGCCCTCTAGTTTTATTTTTTCCTCGGCCTTTTAAAAATATTTTAAATAATTTTGTTAATTAAAGTTTATTGTATACTTATATATGAGCAGCATTTCTTTTTCTTTTTTTAGCCTTGTTTTTTATCTTCACTATGTACCCACAGATTTGGCCAATATATTTATTCCATCCTATTGACTATACCATAATCTATCCCATCATTTATTCCTGGACTTTGAATTGTTTTCATTTTTTCACCTTTACAATTTCGCTTAAATGAACATTCTTGTTCATGTTCCCATGTGCAACTACACAGGGCTGGCTAGTGCAAAATGGACCTGTAGGGCTGGCCTCTGTCTGCTATGGAAAACGTAGGGGAAAGTGCTATTAGAGGAACTAAAATATAAAACCTTTTCTTTTCTTCCATGATCTCTGTTTCTCTCAACTTGTAACAAACTTTTTAAATTTGCCATTCTAATACTGCAAGGAGATCCAACCAGTCCATTCTGAAGGAGATCAGCCCTGGGATTTCTTTGGAAGGAATGATGCTAAAGCTGAAACTCCAGTACTTTGGCCACCTCATGTGAAGAGTTGACTCATTGGAAAAGACTCTGATGTTGGGAGGGATTGGGGGCAGGAGGAGAAGGGGACGACAGAGGATGAGATGGCTGGATGGCATCACTGACTCGATGGATGTAAGTCTGGGTGAACTCCAGGAGTTGGTGATGGACAGGGAGGCCTGGCGTGCTGCGATGCATGGGGTCTCAAAGAGTCAGACACGACTGAGTGACTGAACTGAACTGAATACTGCTCTAAGAAAGATGAAAAATGTAGATTATTATCAGGAATTTTACCTTTCAATGGTATATAGTATATTATACAATGCCAGTTTTAAATGCAAATGTAAGCATATTTAACACTTATTGGGAATCACTGAAATCCTATAACTTTAATCTTGCAGCTCCTGTATAGGTATGTACCATTTGTACCAGAAAAAGTAGAAACACTGCATAAAATTACTAGAAGTGTTTTCATTTTTTTTTTTATGACTCCAGCACCTTCTACCCACACTCTGCCTTCGACTTACTGATGAGTAAGGAAGCACTGAGATCAAAAGGAATTGAGGTGTTCTGTCTTTCTCTTTCCTTCTGTGTCATCATTTTCAGGGTAAGTTGTTGGTTGATACAGGGAAGTAATGCGAGTGAGAAAGGCTAAGACAGAGGTCCCTGGTTGCTGAGGTCTTCTTTCTGCATTTGAATCAAGTTCTGGTTTAAGAGAAGTGTGGCCTCTTGGGGATGTCAGCTTCACGATTACTCTGTCATTGACATCCCATGCTTAACCTTATTCTTACTCTGGGCCCCACTAAACTTTCCCACATCATAGTTCCACTAGAATGCTGTGCCCAGGGGCTGACCTGAATGTTAGTAAGCAATGGAGGCATGTATACCTCCTCTGCCCAGGACACACTCCACCGCCCCACGGAGCTTCAGTTAAAAGCACAAGTTCAAAACTGTCAAGAATTTCAAAATGGTGAAAGCAGAACATGAAACCAAGCACAGGGCCCTCCCAAGGACACAGCATTGTGGGACCACACGTGCCCATGGAGCTGGTCCTGCATCTATCTGCCTGAAAGATGCTCTTAGGAAATTGTTTGAAAGTGGGTTTCTGAGTGGCCATGCTCACTGTACATTTTAATCTGAAATTACCCAAATACGTTCCATAATGGCCATACAAATTTACACAAATAACAGTAGTAGGTGACAGTTTCCAATGGCTCATTTTCTCACTTATAGTTAATAAATTATTAAATATTACTTCATTTTTGACAAATGTATTATTTTTGTTATTTCCCTGTGAAGTGAACATCTTTTCATTTATTTGTTTATTCTGCGTAGTAGGGGATATGCATTTCTCTTTTGTGAAATTCTTGCTCCATAATCTTTGCTCATTTATTTACTAAGCTGTCTCTCTTGGGGGTATTGATTTGTGTTTTTAAAAACATTCTCAGTACTAATCTTGACTGTTATATGTCTTGTCATTATCTTCTCTCAGCCTGCTTCTCATCTTTTAACTTTTTAAGTGGAGCCTTTGATTCTACAAAAAATTTAAAATGCATCAGTTCAGTTCAGTCGCTCAGTCGTGTCCGACTCTTTGCGACCCCATGAATTGCAGGGCGCCAGACCTCCTTGTCCATCACCAACTCCCAGAGTTCACTCAAACTCATGTCCATCGACTCGGTGATGCCATCCAGCCATCTCATCCCCTGTCGTCCCCTTCTCCTCCTGCCCCCAATCCCTCCCAGCATCAGAGTCTTTTCCAATGAGTCAACTCTTCGCACGAGGTGGCCAAAGTATTTGAGTTTCAGCCTCAGCATCAGTCTTTCCAATGAACACCCAGGACTGGTCTCCTTTAGGATAGACTGGTTGGATCTCCTTGCAGTCCAAGGGACTCTCAAGAGTCTTCTCCAACACCACAGTTCAAAACCATCAATTCTCTGGCGCTCAGCTTTCTTCAAAGTCCAACTTTCACATCCATACATGACCACTGGAAAAACCATAGCCTTGACTAGATGGACCTTTGTTGGCAAAGTAATGTCTCTGCTTTTCAATATGCTATCTAGATTGGTCATAACTTTCCTTCCAAGGAGCAAGCGTCTTTTAATTTCATGGCTGCAATCACCATCTGCCGTGATTTTGGAGCCCCCCAAAATAAAGTTTGATACTGTTTCCACTGTTTCCCCATCTATTTCCCATGAAGTGATGGGACCAGATGCCACGATCTTCGTTTTCTGAATGTTGAGCTTTAAGCCAACTTTTTCACTTTCCACTTTCACTTTCATCAAGAGGTTTTTTAGTTCCTCTTCACTTTCTGCGGTAAGAGTGGTGTCATGTGCATATCTGAGGTTATTGATATTTCTCCTGGCAATCTTGATTCCAGCTTGTGCTTCATCCAGCCCAGCGTTTTTCATGATGTACTCTTCATATAAGTTAAACAAGCAGGGTGACAATATACAGCCTTGACGTACTCCTTTTCCTATTTGGAACCAGTCTGTTGTTTCATGTCCACTTCTAACTGTTGCTTCCTGACCTGCATATAGTGTATGGCATCCCCATTTACCAACATTTCCCATTATTATTTCTATTTTTTGTGTTTTCCATGCCTTAAGATCACAAATATTCTATATATTTTTTCTTGCTTAAATTTTTAAATATATATGCTGCCTGGAGTTAGTTTTTATGTACAGTATGAGATAAGAATTTAACTTTATATCTATTTGAAAAGCCAGTGGACCCAATACCGTTTATTAAATAGTCTATCACTTCCCCCACTGATATCTCGGGCTGTTTCTCAGAACCCTGTATTATTCCACTGATCTACACTTCTTAATATATTTCCTGTATTTCCCACTTACTAGCAGAGCTTTTGGTGAGTATTGATATCTGGTTGACTAAGAGCCTCAGTACTTTAAATAACACATATTCCACCCATTAAAAAACAAGAACAATTAAAAAAAAACAAGTTTTTTACTTTTTGGGCTGAATAAAGAAGTTCTCCAACCTACCCAGAATGAAAACACAATGACTTTGAAATCAGACAGACTTGAATTCTTATCCCAGGCTTGTCATTTTCTGGCTGTTTGAACTTGGGGCACGTTTCTTAACCTCTGGGGCTAGACTCTGTAATCTGTAAAATGGGGATAGTAAGATCTATGCTAATAGGTCTCTTCCTAGTAAGACAAAGATGGAGAAGCTCTACATAGTCAGCAAACAAGACCGGGAGCTGACTATGACTCAGATCATGAGCTCCTTATTGCCAAATTCAGACTTAAATTGAAGAAAGTAGGGAAAACCACTAGACCATTCAGGTATGGCCTAAATCAAATCCCTTATGCTTATACACTGGAAGTGACAAATAGATTCAAGGGATTAAATCAGATAATGTCTGAAGAACTATGGACGGAGGTTCGTAACACTGTACAGGAAGCAGTGATCAAGACCATCCCCAAGAAAAAGGATTGCAAAAGGGCAAAATAGTTGTCTGAGGAGGCCTTGCAAATAACAGAAAAGAAAAGACATGAAAGGCAAAAGAGAAGAGGAAAGATATACCCATTTGAATGCAGAGATCCAAAGAATAGCAAGCAGAGATAAGAAAGCCTTCCTCAGTGATCAGTGCAAAGAAATAAAGGAAAAAAGTAGAAAGGGAAAAACTAGACATCTCTTCAAGAAAATTAGAGATACCAAGGGAACATTTCATGCAAAAATGGGCACAATAAAGGACAGAAATGGTATGGATCTAACAGAAGCAGAAGATATTAAGAAGAGGTGGCAAGAACACACAGAAGAACTATAGAAGAAAGATCTTCATGACCCAGATAATCATGATGATGTGATCACTCACCTAGAGCCAGACATCCTGGAATGTGAAGTCAAGTGGGCCTTAGGAATCATCCCTATAAACAAAGCTAGTGGAGGTGATGGAATTCCAGCTGAGCTATTTCAAATCCTAAAAGATGATGCTGTGAAAGTGCTACACTCAATATGCCAGCAAATTGGGAAAACTCAGCAGTGACCACAGGACTGGAAAAGGTCAGTTTTCATTCCAATCCCAAAGAAGGGCAAAGCCAAAGAGTGTTCAAACTACCAAACAATTGTACTCATCTCACATGCTAGCAAAGTAATGCTCAAAATTCTCCAAGCCAGGCTTCAACAGTATATGAACCATGAACTTCCAGATGTTCAAGCTGGATTTAGAAAAGGCAGAGGAACCAGAGATCAAATTGTCAACATCTGTTGAATCATTGAAAAAGCAAGAGAGTTCTAGAAAAACATCTACTACTGCTTTATTGACTATGCCAAAGGCTTTGACTGTGTGCATCACAACAAACTCTGGAAAATTCTTCAAGAGATGGGAATACCAGATCACCTGACGTGCCTCCTGAGAAATATGAATGCAGGTCAAGAAGGAACAGTTAGAACTGGGCATGGAACAACAGACTGGTTCCAAATCAGGAAAGGAGTACGTCAAGGCTGTATTTTGTTACCCTGCTTATTTAACTTCTATGCAGAGTATATCATGAGAAACGCTGGGCTGGAAGAAGCACAAGCTGGAATCAAGATTGCTGGGAGAAATATCAATAACCCCACATACGCAGATGACACCACCCTTATGGCACAAAGCAAAGAAGAACTAAAGAGCCTCTTGATGAACCTGAAAGAGGAGAGTGAAAAAGCTGGCTTAAAGCTCAACATTCAGAAAACTAAGATCATGGCATCTGGTCCCATCACCTCATGGCATTTAGATGGGGAAACAATGGAAACAGTGAGAGACTTTATTTTTGGGGGGTCCAAAATCACTGCAGATGGTGACTGCAGCCATGAAATTAAGATGCTTGCTCCTTGGAAGAAAAGCTATGACCAACCTAGATAGCATATTAAAAAGCAGGACATTCCTTTTCCAACAAAGGTCCATCTAGTCAAAGCTATGGTTTTTCCAGTAGTCATGTATGGATGTGAAAGTTGGACTATAAAGAAAGCTGAGATCTGAAGAATTGATGCTTTTGGACTGTGGTGTTGGAGAAGACCCTTAAGAGTTCCTTGGACTGCAAGGAGATCCAACCAATCCATCCTAAAGGAAATCAGTCCTGAATATTCATTGGAAGGGCTGATGCTGAAGCTGAAACTTCAATACTTTGGCCACCTGATGCGAAGAACTGACTCATTGGAAAAGAGCCTGATGCTGGGAAAGATGGAAGGTAAGAGGAGAAGGGGAGGACGGAGGATGGGATGGTTCAATGGCATCACTGACTCGATGGACATGAGTTTGAGTAAGCTCCAGGAGTTAGTGATGGACAGGGAAGCCTGGCATGCTGCAGTCCATGGGGTCTCAAATAGTCAGACATGACTGAGCAACTGAACTGAACTAACTAAAGATCTACAACCTAAAGCTATTGAGAAGATTAAATTAGTTAAGTGCCGGGCACAACCTAAATATTGGAGAAATAGGACTTTTCTTTCCCTTTCCCATCCTTGTAAAGAGCTGCGTGTTTCTTGGTTATTCTATTCACTGGTGGACTCTACAGAGGATGGCTAGAGCTTGCTTAAAGGAAAACAATATCCATCCCAAGCTGATGATCTGATTAAGTCACTTTTCTAAAACGCAAATAATTGCCTGGGCTTTGGAGTAGCAGGAGTTGCGGGATGTCCTTGAGTGGTCTATCAGTTGGCCGCTGCTCTTAAACAAATGACACAAATAGGTCAGAATCAAACCAGAGCCAATCAGACACCCCTCCAAATTACACAAACTCAACTCTCATGACAAGTACAGAAAAGAACAAAAGGATGAGGAATCAATAAGATTATGAGTTTGAAATTCTGACATCTCATCCACAGTGGTGAGATTGAGACCTCTGACTCTTTCAGCCTGGCTCAGACCAATATCATTTCCTTGGATGGAGAGAAATTCTTCAAACTAATACACTTTGAAACCTGGGATAGAGTTGAGAACATGCCTGGAATTTCATCATGTCCAGGTAGAAACTTAAACTGAAAAGACTGTTCTGGAAGATGAAAGGAAACAGAAGTGCATCAAGAATAAATACATGACTAATCCCACAACAGCAAAAGGAGGAGGTTAATGGGTCTAATGAAGTGGGGGGCTCAGGGCTCTCGAGAAGCTTCCACCATGCAGGCTATGCTCCTCAGGAGAAACAAGCCAGTCGGTGAGTCATGGAGCAGGCTGGGTCTCTGTGGGTGATGCTCTGGGGTGTCATCTGATGGGTGGAGAGGCCCAGCTGGGAGGGGGCTGAAGGCAGATGCCATGAGAAAAGGGCCTGTGGCTGCAGTTGTGGAGGGCAAGTGGCTAGTTGCCCCTGGAGCCACCACTGTGCTTCAGCACCTTCCATAAATATAAGAATCCAGAGTGACACATGCAGTGGAGAGCACTCTGGTCACAGACCTGTATTCAAATCCTGACTCTAGGACCTAACAGCTGTATGACCTTGGGCTAGCTCCCTTGGGCTCTTCATCTACTAAATGAGAGGAAGAATTTCAAACTTTAAACATTGTTTGAGAATAAACTGAAATAAGATAAAATCCATAGAGTTCAGATGCTGAAGCTGAAGCTCCAATTCTTTGGCTGCCTATTGCGAAGAAGCAACTTATTGGAAAAGACCCTGGTGCTGGGAAAGATTGAGGGCAGGAGGAGAAGGGGGTGACAGAGGATAAGATGGTTGGATGGCATCATTGACTCAATGGATATGAGTTTGAGTAAACTCTGGGAGATAGTGAAGGACAGGGAAGCCTGGCATGCTGCTCTCTCCATGGAATTGCAGAGTCAGACGACAGAGTGACTGAACAAAAAAAATAGAGTTCTTAATGCAAGAGGGTTCAATAAATGTACCCACAAGCGTGGTCCACTTTGATAAGATCTGATTGTCTTTGGTAAGCCTGGGAGACCAGCAGCCCTGAGTTTTGCTCCCTCTGTTACAGATGCACCAGACCTCCAGTTTCCTGGGTCCTCCACTCCCTTGTTGAGTTCTCCATTTATCTCTGCGAGCCTCCCTTCTCTCCTATCTTTCAGCAGAGCCCCCCTTTCTTGGCTCACCTCCACTAACTATTGTGTGTATGGAGTTACATGTAAAGGTTAAGACCTGAACTTATAGAATGACTCCCCCAAAGTTTGTAGATGGAATGTTTGTGACTCAGAACACACAGCCCCTCTGTCACAATAGTCCAAATCAATGTCTTCCTTGGATGTTCTGAATCAGTAGGTTGGGGGAAGGTCCAGGAATCTGCATTTAACAAGTAGCTCTAGGTCCTTGCTGTCAGCATGGTTTGGCAGCTCTGGCCTCACCAGGGAGTTTGTTAGAAATGCTGAATCTCAGGTTTCACCTCAGAACCACTGAATCAGAAGCTAGACCTCAGGCAGAACTGCCAGATAAAATACAAGATAGGCAATTACATTTCCATTTCAGATTAAACAAGGAAAAGTATTTGTTTTTTTCTTTAGTATAAGTATGTCCTATAAACATACCTATAATATAAAAAATATTTGCTAAATCTGGCAACCCTGCTGCTGCTAAGTCACTTCAGTCATGTCCAACTCTGTGTGACCCCATAGATGGCAGCCCACCAGGCTCCCCCGTCCCTGGGATTCTCCAGGCAAGAACACTGGAGTGGGTTCCCATTTCCTTCTCCAATGCATGAAAGGAAAAGTGAAAGTGAAGTTGCTCAGTCATGTCTGACTCTTAGCGACCCCATGGACTGCAGCCTACCAGGCTCCTTCATCCATGGGATTTTCCAGGTGAGAGTACTGGAGTGGGGTGCCATTGCCTTCTCCTCTGGCAACCCTATCTTCAGGTAATTTTTATGCACATAAAGGTGTTAGAAGCACTAGTTTCCATCTGTAGATCTCAAAAACATGTTACTGCAGAATCAGCTTGAGGTCTTGTTGAAACCCAGTTTGCTGGGCTCCACCTCCAGAGTTTCTGGTTCAGCAAGTCTGGGCAGGGGTCTGAGAATCTGCATTGCTAACAAGATCCCAGTTGATGCAGATACACCCACTTTATGTACTATGGATCTACACCACTAGATTCTTAGGTTTGCCCACAGGATTTTCTGCAGTCCCTAGAGCTTGGACGAGATAAGTGCTGTGGTTCCTTCCAACATTCATATCTATGTATAAAGAGAGAGAGACAGAATAATAGTTTCTGATTCCCAGTCAACAGCTTATAAATCTTGCCCACTGTTTATAACAAGGTCTGTAAGGACAAGCATGGAGAACCACATGGAATAAGTACCAGGCACCCATCTTCCAACTTAGTGTGTTTCTTTCCTGTTTCCAAGCTACTGGTTCTCAGAGCATAACAGGGAAGGATGGAGAGCTGGGAACAGATGGATTCAAAGCAAGGACAAATCTCTTAAAGGGAGGAGTGAGAGTAGGGACAAATTGAGGGTAGGGGGAGACCAGCAAGGCAGAGTGGCGTTGCCAGTGGTGGGAACTGGGGAGGAGGGTTAAGAGGAGGGGTGGGCCAGGGCTGGCTGCTTGGTAGGACTGGGGTGGCCACATTGGAACTCAGAGCAAGCACACCAGCTCCTGGGGACAGAGACCAAGACGAAAAGCCCAGCTCTGCCAGGGCCCAGCCTTGTGACCTTTGGCAGGTGGTGCCACCTCTCTGAGCTTGAATTTCCTTGTGTGAGCAATGGTTCTCCTCCCTTGAAGGCTGATGGTGAGGGATAAATCAGACAATGCAGACAGAGAAAATTCCTGATCCCCTGAGGAGACACTCAGTAAATGGTATCAGTGGCTATTATAGTTGCAAAAGGGTTTAATGCTACTTTAGAGTCGCATCCTATTTTAGAGAATCTCTTTACCTGTGTTTAATTTCAGAAGAGAATAGATTTAGCGGAAATGCCATGCATACTCTGTGGTGACAAAGGCTTCTTGTAAAAACTATATATTGTGAGCGAGAGGTGCATTTCCTGCCTGAATGTGATCCCCACTCACCCCTTCCTCCTGTTCCTCCAGGCTCAGATGGACGAATGGGACCATGGAAGAGCTGGAGGCTGCACTTGGATGGAACCGACCCTTGGCCCTCAGCTGGAAATGTAGAGAGGTCAGCTGTCAGCTGGGCACTGGACTGGACACTGAGGGGCCTTGAATGACAGACCAAAGGGTGGGCTAATTTAACTAGATCCTTTTGTTCCTAGTGATGGGAATCTAAGTGCTCATCAGTGAGTTTCTGTGCCTTATTTTGTAACATTTTGCTTTTTCATCAGTTGGAAAATGCAGTACAATTGCCCTTTTGGAGGTACACCTCTATGCGTATTAACAGTGTATAAGTAGGAGTGACCACTTCTATCTCAGGACACAGAACAGTCCCCCAGGCAAAAACGTCCCATGCCACTTTGTCATCCACATCTTCTCCCTCCACCCTTGACTCTTAACAACTATACTTTTGTCTGTTCGAGAATATCATATAAATAAAAGAAATTATGCTAAGAGAAAGAGCCAGTCTTGCCTCATTTTATAGTCTTAAAATTTATAAATAAAGACAGCAAACTTGACAATTATTATTTGACACAAAAAATCGAGTATAAGAAAACCCACTGACAGACGAGACATGTCTTGTTATTGTCACCTCCCTCCCTCCAACACACATTCATTCAATTCTTTACAGACTTACGTCTTCCAGGAGGGCTTCTTGAATGGGTTCTCCAGATCCTCTTTGCCCTCTCCCTCTGGAACTTTTCCTTCACACTCTTGACCTCTCCGTCACTTTCTCAAGGACTCTGTTCTGAGCACAAAGTATCTGCATGACACAGGGGAAAACCACAAGTCCTTTGAAGATGCGCAGATCTTAGTAGCAACCTGGGTCCACTAGGACCACGGGCATGTTTAGCCTTCTTGAGCATCAGTGTCCTCAGGGCAGAATAACATTTACCCTCAAGAGTGGAGCAAGGATGAAATGAGGGATGCACACAGTGCCTGGCACAAAGCAGTCCAAGAGGCAGGCAGTCAATATTTTTTATTTTGGGGGGCTGTGTTGGGTTGTAGTTGCAGCACATGGGATCTAGTTCTTCAACCAGGGATCGAACCCAGGTCCCCTGCATTGAGAGTGCAGAATCTTAACCACTGGCCCACCAGGGAAGTCCTGGCCGTTAGTAGTCTGAGCTGTCAGTAGTGAGACTACTCATGATCATAAGGGTTTATATCTGCTTGTCCACAGAACCCCCTGGGCCATTCCTCCATATATAAGCAATGGACTAAATTTTCATTTTTTCATCTATTATCCTGTCCACGTAATGAAGGGGAACTTACATAAGGGGAAATATCAAAAGGTCTTGCTCTGCCATGACCTCTCTGTGTGACCTTGACCATGGCACCTTGGCCTTCCTCCCTGGTCCTTGATTTTTTTTTTTTTTTTATACAAAAATGTGAGGGTGATTTCAAAGTTCTCAGAGATTTCTCTCAATTCTGAACTTCTAAGACCCTAAGTACACATAGACCACAGCTTTAGAATTCAGTCATTTCTTACTCTTTGCCCACCCTTATCTAGGTTGAAACATTTGTTGACCCTGAGAATGTGGACCCACCCCTCTCCTGCTTATTATTCTGGTATTTCACTGGGTCTGCACAGAAACATGGCTTCCCTGGTGGCTCAGGTAGTAAGGAATCTGCCTACAGTGCAGGAGACCCGGGTTCAGTCCCTGGGTTGGGACGATCCCTTGGAGAAGGGGATGACTACCTACTCCAGTATTCTTGCCTGGAGAATTCCATGGACAGAGAAGCCTGGTGAGTTACAGTCTTTGGGATTGCAAAGAGTCAGACACTACTGAACGATACATGACATAACATAACACCACAGAAACTCGGAGAGATTATCAAGTGAATCTAGACTGTACAGAAATAACGACTAGATAATTGACTTAAAAATATACAGAACTTGGAACTTCTCTGGCAGTGCAGTGATTAAGACTCTGCACTTCCACTGCAAGGGGCCAGGATTCAATCCCTGGCTGGGCACTAAGATTCTGCATGCTGTACTGTGCAGGCTAAAATTTAAAAAATTATATATACATATATATTTTTAAGTAGCTTTTCTACTTGAATATTGTGGGAAAGGAAAAACTTTGGATTAATAAAGTGGTACACCCCACTGGTTTCTGCAATGTAGATAGAGTTCAATAATAATACATGAGAGTCATGACATTTCCTGGGCATTGAGCATGTGCCAGGCACCAAGATGGGCACCTTGCATGTTATCTCATTTAATCCTGATAACGCATCTGTGCCTAGGCACTGGGGTTGCTATTTTAATCCCTCCTTTCACTGATGAATGAACCCACACTGAGAGGTATAGTAAGTAGTCCATAGTTGTAGAGGTAGTAAGTAGCAGAAAAGTAAGTAGTAAGTAGACAGAGCTTAAAAAAAAAAAAAGGTACAAGTAATTTCAGAGCAGAGCTTATACTCACTCCCATCACTAAAGGGAAGACAGTAGCCTCCAAGGGTTGGCCTGGTCCCCTTCTGATTCCTTATGCCCAAAAGTGCTTGAATGTGACTAGCACTCCATGACTACTGTTGGATGCTTAAAGGTAGAAGGAAAGGCAGAGGGGCAAGCCAGGGTAGGGGGAAGAGGGAGCAGGACTGGGAGACTGACTTCAGTGGGGAAAGAGGAATCAGGTGACCCGGGGGGCTGCTCTGGGAAGCACCTCAGAGAGCACAGAAGGAACAGCGGGCCCCTCAGGAATGCAGTTACCTAGAGGACTGTGATGAGGACAGAAGGCAAGGAGATGCTGGAACTGAGAACGGGAGAGGGATGTGTTCTCTGACTCGGGAGCTGAAAAACCGCCTGATATCCCCCTTGCCCTTTCCAGCTCCTGACTACCAATGAGCCCAGTGTTTCTGTAACAGGAAAGATTTTTTTTCTTTTCAGTATAACTAGAAGGGAACAAAAATGATTTGTCCATGAAAACATCCTAATCTGTGTTTCTACCCTCAATTGTGCTATGAGGAAAAGAAATAACCTGTAAAACAATGGGCAAACTGTAGCTACATGAGAAATGGAAAAAAGCTGGAGGTTCTCTTTGCGTCATTTGAAGAAAAAGTATGACACCACTTTGTAGAGATGGACAGAAAAGATACTAAGCTGATATTCTCATTCATCATTAAAAATACATGGGGAAAAGAATTTCTTTTAAGTGAAAGAGAATATGTAGTAAATCCAAAAAATAGCTAATACTTATTAAATGTGTGGCCTGCTACTAATAAGCTCTTTACAACCATTTTGTCTTTCAAAACAATCTTATGACATTAAAACTGTTTCTCTGTCCATTTTGCAGACAAGTAAAGTGAGACCCAGAAAGTCACACCGCTAGCAAGCAGCAGAGCTAAGATTTAAGTCTATTTTTTTGGCTGTGTCTGTGCAGCACTCGGGATCTTAGTTCCCCAACCAGGGATCAAACTTGTAACCCCTGTGTTGGGAGCATGAAGTCTTAACCACTGAACCGTCAGGGAAGTTCTACAGAATTCAAGACTTGAGGATCTTACTCCACATTCCAATGATCAACCAAAATGATAATCTGATGCCCAAAAAAGACACAAAAGACAAAACGAACCCAAGGCAGAAGAGTCCTAAGGAGTTAGTTATCGATTCAGAAGTGACTGACTGATGAAGGCCCCAAGGATTCTGGAGAAAGTGTATGTTGCCTTAAGGAAGGCAACAGATGCAGGTCAAGATGGCTGATGGGGTGAGAGCCGGGACCCAAGGTGGGAGGGAAAAGAGCTGAGTTTTCAGGGCCTCTTCCTAGTGTCTTTGTGACTGCAGGCAAAGTCATTTAACTTCTCAAAGCTCCAGTTTCTTCTGTAAAATAGAGATAATACAAAAAAAAAAAAAAAAGAGAGAGAGAGAGAAAGATAATACCTACAGACAAGGTGTTGGGAATTGACTGCAGGGGAAGGCAGGTAAATGGGAGGAGTTACATACATTCTTTACTGCAGCTGAGCCTGCAGGAGGTGTAAGCTACAGGTTAGTTCTGTGTGAAAGTTGTGTTGTTGTTCAGTCACTCAGTTTTGTCTGACTATTTGAGACCCCGTGGACTGCAGCATGCCGGGTTTCCCTATCCTTCCCCATTTCCCAAAGCCTGCTCAAACTCATGTCCATTGAGTCAGTAATGCCATCCAGCCATCTTGTCCTCTGTCACCCCCCTCTCCTCCTGCCTTCAATCTTTCCCAGCATCAGGGTCTTATCTAATGAGTCCGCTCTAAACATCATGTGACCAAAGTATTGGTGCTTCAGCTTGAGCATCAGTCCTTCTAATAAATATTCAGGATTGATTTCATTAGTGCAAGAGTGAGAGCTGTGCCCAAAGGAAAAAAGTAGTTTGTGAGAAGACCGCAGACCCTTTAATAAACAAAGAAAACCACGATTGGTCTGTGACAAAATACTTGATTTGTTGGGAGCTTTTTTTTTTTTTTTATGGTGCTAAACTGCATCCCTGGGGTTTTTTTCTTCTTCCTTTTTAAACTCTCACTGAAGGCTGCTTAGAAATCTGTGCTGGGAGTGACAAATACAAGGCCACCTCGGGAATTCTCTGGCGGTCCAGTGGTTAGGACTCCACACTCTCACTGCTGATGGCCCAGGTTCAATTTCTGGTTGGGGAACTAAGTTCCCACAAGACATGCAGTATGCCAAAAAATAAAATAAAATAAAATGAAAACAGCCCAAGTTATAATTAAAAAAAAAAAAAAGATGTTCTTTTTAAAAAAAGGCCACCTCATTTTGAAAACAGCCACAGACACTGCAAGGCCACAGATGAAGAATTCAGTCCCCTTGGGCCATCAGGTGATCCAAGTTAAAACAAGTACCCAGGGGATGTTGGGTAGGATGGTACACAGCCCTGGGACCCCAGCTGATGACTGAGGAGACTGTACTTCCCAGCTCGCTGGGTCTGTCTGTGGCACAAAGACATTGGTGGCTGCCACCAGCAGACTGCTTGTGGTTAGTGGCCTTCCCCCTTCCTTTCCACCATCTCCTGTCCAACTGACCTTCCTAGGGCATGGGCAGCTCCTGGCTCTCAAAGCCCATTCAGATCCCTCCTTCCCATAGACTGTTCCCACCTTTCCCTCAATTCCCAGGGAAATGTGTTAGGTTTTTTGATGTTGTTAAGATTTATTTATTTATATTTATTTTTTTGTCTGCACTGGGACTTCGTTGCTGCTCAAGGGCTTTCTCTAGTTGTGGCGAGTGAGGGCTACTTTCTAGCTGTGGTGCTTGGGCTTTCTGTTGCCGTGGCTTCCCTTGTTATGGAGCAGGGACTCTACAGCACAAGCTCAGTAGTTGTGGTGCTTGGGCTTCCTGTTGCCATGGCTTCTCTTGTAGACAGGGGCTTTGTTGCTTTGCGGCATGTGAGGTCTTCCCAGACCATGGATAGAATCTGTGTCCCTTGCATTGGCAGGCAGATTCTTAACCACTGGACCACCAGGGAAGCCCCTGTGTTATGTTTTATACAATATAATCAGTAGGCTGAAGACATTCTGAATAAGGAAATATGGTTTAGTACTACCAAGAAGGATTTCCCTGGCAGCTCAGTGGTAGAGAATCCACCTGTAATGCAGGAGATGTGGGAGACTTAGGTTCTATCTTTGGGTCAGGAAGGTCTCCTGGAAGAAGGCATGGCAACCCACTCTAGTATTCTTGTCTGGAAAATCCCATGGACAAAGGAGCCTGGCAGGCTACAGGCCATAGTGTTGCAAAGAAGCAGACATGACTGAAGCGATTAAGCACACAATGTACTACCAACACAGAGCTTAAAATTTATGAGAGAACCAATCTTCATACCCTCCTCCCCCAAAAGAAAGTGCTAACTGTCTAATGCTTTCTTTTAGCCTCTGAGAAAAATGAGAGAAACAGAAGGAAAGTGTGCTGGGCCAAGACCCAAAAGACCTGGGCTATAGACTTCCCTTCGCTGTTGTCAAGCTGTGTGACTTTGGAGAAAGTACTTTACCCCTCTGATCTTTCTTCACTTCCCTCCATGATGAAGTGGACACTTTAGAACAGTGTTTCTCCAAGTTTCTCCATGCTATCTTGAGATAGCATGATTGTTTTACAGGGGGTATTTTTAATTTCAATTAATCTTAAAAAAAAAACCCTACCACAAAAAACTTCATGATTCATGTAATTATTGTGTAGGATGAAAGTAAAGTGAAAGAATGAGTAAAGTGAAAGAAAAATATATGAGGTTACTAAAATTGCAGATGGATATGACCAAAATTGTGAAGGATGATACTAGAAAGAAGCCAGCCTTCACCTTCTGCCCCTTATCAAAGCAGAGACCAGGATCAGCAGGCAGCTTCCTCTTTTAATTGCTGTCTTGGTCCCCCTCTGCTCTACCCTCCCAGCTTCCATTCAACGTTGGAAGGGATTCCCATCAATGTTTCTGAGAAACCCGCCCCAAGCACCCAGTCGCTGGTTTGAGGTCCTTTGGTCTCCAACTGTAATTTGCACAAGTGATCATGTCACCCAGAGCACTTCAGAAATAAAAGTTTGGTAAGGCAAATAGCATTTCAAATCTCCTTTTAAGTGTTTATAAAATTATCACATCTTGCCCATAGGTTTTTGCTCCTCAGCTCTCATGGACTCCCTGCTTTTGACTTCATACATTCATTTCTTTTATGTGACTTAGGAATCATCTGTATGCTGCCCAGGGATGCGATTCTAAAGCTAGAAAAGGAAAGAGTCAATGAGCCTGTTTCCAAGCAGTTCTGTAACATCACACCAAAGCAGGGACTGGGCAACTAAGAGGCTTTGGAATGTCCCCAAATTGCCTTAAACATAAATATTGTGATAAGTAACTTTTTGTTTATGCCCTGCTTTGATCTTCCTACAAAGACGTGACAAATGCAAACTATTCTTAGCAAGGAAATGCAAAATCCTTGGTATACCATGATTGATATGCAAGCACTCAATACAGGATGAACAAGCAAAAAATCAGTGTTCCCACCTTAAGGCAAAGACACAGAGGCTAGGCAGATTTCAAGAATCTGGCTGAGGAATTCAGGGGCAGGAGAAGGGTAGCAGCTTTTAACTAAACCTGATTAGAAGCAGGAGAATGCAAAACAGAATTGGGGTAAACATTTCTTCTTCCCTCCCCTACACACTATGGCTTCAATTGCTAAGCTCCCTGGCAGAGGCAGCTTCCTCCTTAATTGCTGTCTTGGTCCCCCTCTGCTCTACCTCCATTTCATGAACGTCATGAAATGGAGCATCTGAAAGGACCTAGGGACTTGACTGTCTGCTCTTCAGGGAATCTGTGTCTATGCCTTGCTCTTGTTCAGTCTTGAAGTCATGTCCAACTCTTTGCAGCCCCATGGACTGCCAGGCTCCTCTGTCCATGGGATTCTCCAGGCAAGAATACGGGAGTGTTGCCATTTTCTTCTCCAGGGGATCTTCCCAGCCCTGGAATCGAACTCATGTCTCCTGCATTGGCAGGCGGATTCTTTACCACTGAGCTACCAGGGCAGCCTGCTCTGTGATGATTTGTGATTAGCTTGGTGATGTCCTGGTCCCTGGCTATGTGTGTATCAGCAAAACTTAGAAGATAGTGAATCTTGGGCCAAGAAGACTGAAGCAGTGTGTGGCCCAGCTAGTGAGAGGAATCCATCTATGGTGGCAGGAGATGTGAATCCATTTCAATTCTGCATCTCCTTATCCACCTGAGAGAGGGAAAACTGCAGCTCCTTCACCTTACCCTGAAACTCTACATTTTCTCCTCTTCCTTGGTTTCATCCCCAGGTATGAATTCTATGGGTTCTTGGCTCCTTGTTTTACCCATCTCCAGTGAGTTCTTGATTTTATATAGTGGTAGTGTATAGACAGAGAGCACTGGTATAACTTTTCTGTTGTGAGGGCCATAAGCCCTGGGGTGAGTTATGAATGTCTCTGAGCCTCAGTTTTCTCCTGTGAGAAGCAGGGGTAATAGCAGTACTTACCTCCTGGTGCTCTAGGAAGAATTTAACAACATGGAATATCTAAGGCACCTCATGTGCTTCTTTGCACAGAGAGCACAGTTAACACCTATCTAATAAACCACTGTGGTTCTCCCTTATTGCAGAGTGCATCTCCCCAGGGAAGATGAAGACAGATCTTCAGAGTCCTGGAAAGAAATATAATCAATTAAAACAAAAACATATCTCTAAAACACATTTTACCGAAAGAGAAAAAAATAATATCTTTTAATTCTCTACCTGTGATGGTACCTAAACAGTCGACAATGCTGGCTTTTCTTTAAATCACTGATTTCAAGAGATACAAATCTTACCCATTTGAATCCAGTGGACTGTTCTACCCACCAACACAGGCACAGTCAATGCCCCTTGGAGTAAAACACAAGTTTTGTAACTTCTTTTTCTGCATCTAAGCCAGGGAATTCGGTAAATGAACTGTCAGAGCCTTGGTGCTCAGACTTTGGCGTCCATCCATGCAGGGTAACAGCTGCCCAGTGGGCTCTGGGAGTCTTCCAAGCTTGTCTGATCATTCTCCAGGTTTGCGTCTTTCAGTACCAGGGATTTCTCCTAGGAAGACAGTCAGAACTTTTGATGCTGCCGGCCATCATTGAGGGAAAGAGTGTAAGAGTGAATTGATACCATCGGTTTGTTGTTGTTTGCTGTTTAGTCAGTCATGTCTGATTCTTTTGCAACTCCATGGACTATAGCCCACTAGGCGCCTCTGTCCTTGGATTTTTCAGGCAAGAGTACTGGAGTGGGCTGCCATTTCCTTCTCTATGATACCATCAGCATGTACCCAGAACCCCATTATTAGGAATTTGATGATTCACTGGCAGTCGTATGGCACTCCCTCCATCTTTCCATTCCCACCCTGTTTTACTGACAGTTTTGTGGAACTGTCACTTAAGGGCTCTGGATTGCCCTGGGTCATGGTGACTAGCTGCCCATTCAGGAAAATAAGGAATTTGAACCATCGGGGTTGACAAGTGCATTCATGGATCAAGGCCTTTCCCCACCTTACTAACTAAAGAATGCTGCTTGGATATCCAGAGGATGACCAAAAGACAGAAATTAATACAAATCCCTTTTGGTGTCAATCCAAATTTTTTTTTTTTCAGACTTCATCCTTTGTTTGAGCCCTCCCCAGCTAAGAACAGTGAAATTATAATGGTAATTTTCTTTTTGGCAACAGTTTGTCTTGAACCAATTTACCTGTTTTCCTCCAGATTGTCTCCTAAGGGGATGAGGGCTCCTTCTTTCAGTGGGTTTGATGACTTAGAAGGTCATCACATCACACAAAGGTGGACAGTGGAGATAACCGAATTTTTGTTCCCATTAAAAGAAGAAAAAAAAGAAGGTAAGAATAAAATGTCCCTGTAGAATGTCCTCTGAGAGTTGGTATGAGAGAGCAAGAGGCAACCCCCAAAGGGACCAGCAGTCTTAGTGTGCCAGGAGAACTCCTCAAGAGACCACCTGCAGAAGGATGGGACTAGGACATAGAGAGAACTAATGACAGGCGTGGCTTCAGATTTGCCGATGAAATTTCCTAAAATAAAAAATCCAAGCCTACTGCCATGATCACTCATTTAACCTGTTTACTACCAAATGTGTTTTCAAGAAACACATTTTATTGTTGTTTAAAACACATTTTAAGTTGTTGGAGTAACTTCGTCCATCTGCAAAGGGAGTGAAGGTTGTTAATATGACAGTATGACCTCCATCTGACGACAATCCTCTCCACCTAACAAATTAGCTGTGAAGGCTGCTACAGTGAGTTGTGTAATACACTTTGAATTTTACCAAGCCAGTGGTAACAAGGTGGATTTGAACCCAAGAGACAGCTAGAGCTGTCAGAACAGCAGATAGTAAATTGTTTGTATTTACACCTTGTTTGTGCTCACTTTAACTCAGAGTGTAGCATATTTATATTCATATATAAATGGCTCACTGTAAACTAAGAGTGTATTTGGACCAAGTTCAGCTACAGATGACTTCAGTTTTTTTCTTGTCAGTTTCCTTCTCAAAGAGAATTCAAAGCAAATCGACCCTTCTTATTAGGTATAAGTATTGCAAACAGTCCGGAAAACCCAGGATGTAAAAGACAATGATAAGGAGAACATTTTAAATGCCTTAAAAGTGTCATCTCATCCAGCTAACTTATAAGCACTCGCTTCAAGTGAATCTATGGAGTTTGCGGTAAGAAACACACATGAAATATCTCAACTTCTGGCCAAGCTGTTATTCCTTTTGCCTCATATTCAGTTGGTTTGATTAAAAATTAGATGGGAAAGTAAATGTATTACCATAGCAGAAGGATGTGAGACTGGGAAGAAACCGGCATGATGAAAAATGATGCTGATAATTTATGAAGACCTATGAAGGAAATTTCTGATCTGACAGCAGTGTTCACATTCTAAAAAGGAAAACTAAACATAAGTAGGAGGAGGAAGAATGAGAAAGGGGAGGGGAGAATGAAAGAATTAGTCTTCAGGGTAGAGAAACTTCTATGGGAATGCATTTACTGTTTTTCCTAACTATGAAAACCATCATCAGATGTTGACAGTTGATCTTGTCCTTGCTTAGGTCTCCAGTCATCCATTTGGGTGAATTTAAACTGGAAGTGATACTATGCTGCTGCTGCTGCTAAGTCGCTTCCGTCGTGTCTGACTGTGTGACCCCATAGATGGCAGCCCACCAGGCTCCCCTCTCCCTGGGATTCTCCAGGCAAGGACACTGGAGTGGGTTGCCATTTCATTCTCCAGGAAGTCATACTATACTACCACTTTATTTGGGTGAAAAGCATCTATCATCATCTTTTATTTCAAGAAAAGTAATACCTTTTCTTAAGTAATTGTCTCCCCTTGGGAGTCCCCAAATGAGAGCACCTCTCATTTCTTTCTTGATATATGCAAATTTTGCTTCACAGGTATTTAGACCTTGCAACTCTCAACACAGAAGATTTTGTGCTGCTCATACCTTGACCAAGCAGGAAATCTTCAGGGAAATGTGAACTTGCTCATGTCCATAACAACTCTTTTAATAAAACAGTGCATTACTGACCCAACATCTGACTCTACATAAGAATTCATCCTTTGGTACATTTCTATGTTACACAAAGGTTTTCAACTGGTAAACGTCTTTTTACTGTATGAATATTTTATGAAAAAATAATCACGTATTCTCTGCATATAATCTTTCAGGCTCAAACTGCAGCAACAATGAAAGGTGCCTATGGTTAAAATTTTGCCCTAAAATTATAACGTTAAATTGTCAGGGATATTTGAAAACAACAACAAAACCTTCCCTCTTTACCTATCTTTACCTATTTCATCTCACTCTCACATTATTTTAAAGAAAGAAAACTTCATTGCATATTCTAGCAAAGTGTATGATGGGGGAAGATTTAACAGAGCCAGAGAGAATGTGCACGGAGTGAGAAAGTGAATTGATGGATGGATGGTTAAATGAATATAAATGAACTGACACCTTTACAGGAAAATACCATTTCTTTTCTTTTTTTATTCTATAGATCAGTGAGTTTTGTATCTGTAATTCTTTCATATCAGCAAAGAGGAAATAAACTCTCATGTAAATCATTTTCCCCCCATCTGGAGCATATTAAAACCATGCCCCCCCTCCCCTTTTTTTCTCTTTTTAGCAGACTCCTTTTTCCCTATTTGCTTATCAGTTCATCCACCATTACATTTTAAATGAAATTGCGAGACCCTTGTCCCTCCCCAAATTTCAGCCTGATGTAAGAAAGTGGGAAGCAGACTTTTCTTGCTTTAGAATAGTGACCTAGATTCAATTACAGATAGACCAGAAGAGAGAAGTGACACCTCACAATTTTCTTAGAAGTCTCAAAGAAAAAATTAGAAATCCCAAAACAATACTTAGTGGAAAAGAATCTGTTTATTTCCACATTCTACTGGCTTATTTTTTTTCTCCCTTAATTGCATTACTTTGGTCCATTTAATTGTTTCTGCTATAACATCACAATAGGCTTCCCAAGGGATATTTAGAATCATAAAAATCAAGGAAATTTCTGATTTTGTTTTTGAGAGTGGGTGGCTATAAATGGGGTGTGTGTAATTCTGCAAATCGAACCCAAACAAGATAAAAAATAATCGCATAAAAGGTATCTTTTCCCCCTTATGTTCTAAAAAAAAACCCAAACAAATTACAAAAGCACATTTCTTATAATTGCATTGCAGACAAAGCATTGAACAAGGAAGGGGGTGGAAATCAGTGGCATATATGTTTTACTGGTTTTCCAATTACTGTGAAAAAAAATATGGTCAAAAGAAACTGAAAGAGGGGAGAGTCCTGTGATTGTGCTTATTGACTTTTATCACTAAATTAAGCATATAAATGACCTGAACGGGTGGCTTGGTATATTAAATTTAAAAAAAAGAAGAACAATGATTCTCTCTTCCTTTTCCCTCCTTCTCTGATCTCAGCCTGAAAGGAGTCTCGGGGAGATAAGAAAGATGGGATTCGGTTGCGCTGCTCTGGTCGGTCCTGCTTCTCCCGGGATTGGGAAGCAGTTGCCTTCCTCGCAGGATTTCCGTTAGGGGTTTGCAAGAAGCGGGCTCAAGCCGGGGTTGTCCCAAGACCAAAGCCCTGGGGAACCTTCGAAATGCTCGAGCGCAAGAGAGGCGGCAGTGGGCGGGCGTGGACAACTCGACCCTCGCCTCGGGGTTGGAGCCGCCCAGCGTAGGAAGAGGGCAGAAGTGGGCTCGCGTCTACGCGGGTATCCGAAATGAAAAAGCTGCAAACTACGCAGAAGTCCGGGGTTGAGGTGCAGAAAACAGAGCAGAGCGCCGCGTGGGTTCTCGAACACCTCGTACGACCAGGTTTTCCTAGTGAAATTATTTCAGATTCTGGAAACAGGACTCCACTGGGCGCTGGCCGCGGCACCGGGGACATGGGTGCGAGCCTGGCCCCGCAAAAAGGGTCCCCTGGGTCGCGCAGACGAGCGCAGCAGGCTCCAGGCCCCGAGGGAGCCGGCGGAGGATTGTTTCATTTCAAAGTGAAAATCTGCAGGCTTTGGGAAACGATATTCAAAAAAGTATATAATCTCCATATGCCGCTCAATGGAGGATCCTCATAATTTACAGCGGCAGATAAGGCTAGAGGGTGTAATAAAAAATCTGAAGCCCTCCCCTCCCCCTCGCCGCCTCCCCGGAATTGCACCTTGGGCAGCGGAGCAGAATCCGGAATGTGAACTTCTCCCGACATATGTTTCCCGCAGATAAGTAAACAATCTGGACGTGAAATGGAAATGGTAATTAATGCAGTAATGCTGTTACACCTCGAGTGTGCAAATCCCATTGACTCGCCGCGCCACGGGGGGTGCCGGGCTAACGCGGACTGGAGGCGTGCGCCTCGGCCGCCGGCTCCCTCCCTCTCCTCTCCCTCCTCCCTCGGTCCCCGGGCGGGGCGCCCGGAGAGCCCGCGGGGGCTTGGCCCGGCTGCAGGAAGTCGGGAGCAGCTAAGCGGCACTCGGGACTCCGGGATCTCCGCCCCTCTGCCAGCTAGGAGGGTGCGCCACTCCAGCTCTCCCGCCGCACCCGGCACGCGCCTCCCACCCACCTCCCCTCCTCACCGCCTATTAGCGCCCGAAGAGCCTCCGGGCTCCGAGGTGCGGCCGGACCCTGAAACACCCTGGAGAGGCAGGGAGCGGCGAGTGGCGTAAAGGCCTGGAGGTGCAAGGAGGACCCCCACTCATGCGCGGTGGATCGTCCAGCACGCGTCCGTGGGGTCTCCTCCCAGTTCCAGGCCGAGTGGAACCCTGCAGGCCGGCAGAGTTTTCCGAAGTCCCTTCAGTGCCTGCCTCGAAGGCAGGGATCCCGAGTGCATTGCTTCTCCCAGCCCAAGAGTAAAAAAGTTTGGAAACGGCCACCGGCTGCCAGAGTAGCGCAACTCCTCCGCTTGGCAGCAAAGAGGAAGCTCGTGGACTCCTTTCGGTCTCTATCCGGCCTAGGCACCTGTTCCCTTTTCCAACTCGTACCAAATTCTTGGGGCCTTTGGGGGGTCAGAGAGGATGCCCAGAGCAGAGATGTGAGCAAAGAGGGCGGAGAATCTAGGGAGGCTGCCCAAGAACGTCCTGGCTTGGGGCTCTTCCCGCTTTCTGAGAGCACAAGTCACACCCGGGCCCCAGGGACAGGCGAGGAGTTCACGAGTGACGCTCAGCTGGACGCAGATCAGGGGGCTGGACGAGAAGGGAGTGTCGAAGCTCCCTCTTCTCTCCTTCAGTCCCCTCCCAGTGCCACGGCGGACACTACCAAGCTGCCGGCCCCAGGCGCGCACAGAGCCGAGATTCAGGCAAGGCGACCGCAAGTCTCGGGTTGCGGTCTGTGGTGTGGACGCCCCAGGATTTCTAGCGGCACACACCCTCCTCCAACTTAACGTTGTTTTTTCATTACTTTGCGGCGGCCCTGCGCTAGCGTTTCTGGCTCCAGGATAAGTCTCATCCCATAGCGCCAAGAAAGAAATCAGCCCAAGCAGTGCTCCCGGGTCTGCGAGGTCTCCGAGGCCAGGGCAGGGCCACAGCCTAGGAGCGCGCGCCCCTCGGAGGAGGCACGAAGTACCGGCCCCAGCGTCTCCTGAACCCAAATCTAATGGGCCCCTTCTGCCTCTGTCTTCCTCTTTTAACACTTAAACACAGGTACGGTGAGCTCAGTAAAGAAATGAGAGTTCTTAACAGCAATCTTGTGAGTTACCGGATATTCAAATTCAAATGACTTGAAATTCATTGTCCGCTTGAACAATGGTGGCAAGGCCCGAGCTGAGGAGGAGCCGGAAAACACACACACACACACACACACACACACACACACACACACACACACACAACGAGTCCTCCAGGGCAATCCTGGTGCCACCGCTCTCCAAGTTTCCGGGGCCTTGGCAGTCTGGGATCTCTCCAAAGAAGCTGCCCACTCTAGAGTGGGTTCTCTGGATGTTGTGATATAATGAAAGTCCTCTAGGCCCTACCCTGTTTGAAATATCACCCCGTTTTAGATGACTGGAGAGATTCCCGGAGGTTATCTAGATCGTATTTTAAAATGCAAATATTAAGGGGTCTCAGAACCCAGCCACTACCACCTCAGTACGTCTTACTCTTAAGTAGCCGATCTTTCCCATCAATGAAGTTAGCAGTTCTAAGGAAACTGATATTAAAAAAGAAACTGGAAGGGTATCAAAGGTGTTTGGAGTAGGATCCAAAACAAGAAAAGCTGCAAAGGGTCTCCAGGAGAAGCCAGGGGCGGAGGGGATCCAACCATCCTGCATCTCCCAGAAGAATGTGGCCAGTGTGTCCTTGAACAAAACGGCTGCCAAGGTTTAAGAAAGAAAACCTAACAGCCAAACAACTCTGCCTCTGCCGGGCCAGCGCCGCCCGCTGACATCCCGAGGGGTCTGTTGGCCAGGTTTCCGCGCTCCTAGAAAAAGCCCAGTTGAGGAAAGGCACGGGCAAGCGCAGCTTCTATTGGGACAATTTTTGTTGTGGTTGTTCCCTGGAAGCAATCACCCCTGCAGGCAAGAGGCCCGGATCTGCCCTGCAGAGCCTGCCCGAAGGAGGCCCGGGTGGTGGGCAGAGGTCCCGGGCTCTCGGGCCGTGGGACGCGCGCCGAGCTCACAGGGGTCGATGGAGTGGCCTCCTGCAGAGTCTCGGGCGCCCAGCGCGCTGAGGGAGCGCTCATTCTCCCGACCGAGCAGTCTGCCCGAAAGAACTCCTGGTGGCTCTTGGCGCGTCGCGCGCTCGGGAGAAGCGGCTCTCCTCGACTCCGGCGGGCGGGGCACTGCTCTCCCTACAGGTTTGCTTTAATGATTTTCTTGAAAGAAAGAGACAGTTGTGAGCAAACAGGTTTGACAGGGACTGCTCCCCCCACCCCCCAGCCGCCACCCCCAGGGGATTTCTTTTTGTCTGCGTCTGACTTCAAAGTCAGTAATCGGCCCGTCAACGGCTTGACGGGGAGGATTTGGGCGGTTTGTTGGGGCGAGTCCCGGCCGCGCACCTCAGTAGAGGCTCGGCGGCCCGCGGGGCGCGGGAGGCAGAGCTCAGGCAGGTCCCTACTGGGACCAGGCCCCAGGAGCGCAGACAGCTGCGTATATCCAACAGCCCGGAATAGAGAGGAGGTGTGATCGGCAGAAACGGCCGGAGCTAGGTCTGCGGCGTTAGGTCCCAGGACCTGCGCTGGGCCCCCTGCTCCCTGCTGGCTGGAAAGAAGCCTCGGCGACCCAGCAGCCGGCGCACCGGCGCCTCGGAGCCACGGCGCACCCAGTTTCCCGGAGCTCCCTTCCGAGTCCCCAGGGCCGGCTCAGTCGGGAACCCGGGTTTCAGTTTTCCAGCTGCCGCCGCCTGAAGCCTTCCACACTCGGACCCACCTGGTGCCCCTTCCCAGCCTAACCCCGCCTGGAAGTCGGCAGGGCCGGCCGGCGGTGCGGTGCGCCGGGTTCCTCCTCGGCCTGGGGTTCTCTGTGGACCCGGGGTGTTGGTGCGCCGGGCTCTGCGGGGAGACACCCAGACCCCTGTAAGCTCCATCTTAGAAGATATTAAGGGACACTGAGCTATGAGGGAGATCAGAGAGGTTGACAGGACTGTCAGTTGAGGTTATATCATAGCGAAACCGCGAAGCCTCCGCCCTGGGCCTCCAGGGCTTCCTAGGGGGCGGGAGGAGGGGCTTTCCCTAAGCGCCCGGAGCCCCCAGACCCGACGGCCACCAGAGGCAAGTCACTTCCTAATTGTCTCGATTTGTAAGAGGGTTTTGTGATGCTAAGTAAGCGTGGCGCAGCCCGCCCGGCCTCCCCCCCCTCCCCGCCCCCGCCCCGTCCCCCAGTCCGCCTTTGTTTACCTACGCCTGATCGCTCATTTATTTATCTATCTATTATTTATAGGCGTCCCTTCCTATTCAGCGCCCGTGTATGTTAATTGTGTTATACCATTTAATTCTAACATCGGTCTCAAAAGAGCTCTTAATGAGAAAAGCATATACAACACGGATCACTTTGCTATTCAGCTCAGCCAGATGGACAACTGCTAACTTTTTTTTTTCAGTAATGAAAATCCCCCTTTGACAAAGGGGCTCAGATGAATAGGCTCCAAATAACACCTCAAACACTTCTAATTGTTTTGAGGACAATATGCTAATCCGTGGTTTTCGGCTTTGGTGTCTGTTGACAACGTTTCAGTGCGCTTGCAGCCACCGACTCTTTGGAAACAACCGAGGCAGGGCACAAATCCCTCAACAGCAGCAGAAAGCAGCCCAGCCGCTAGGCTGCTCCCCGATTCGCCCCGCCCCGCTTCGACCCCGCACCTTATCAAAGCCAGTGAGAAAAGCAACCGACCTCAAAAATACTGGTGAGCTCGGCTGTGGGGATGAGATTGGGGGGAGACAAGGATTAGGGGGGCACCCTTCGATTTTGAGAACAAGTTCCAAAGAGTAGTTCTGGAAGGAATCAGACGGTCCTTTCTCCCTGTGAAAACCAGAGTAATCTTCAAGCTAACATTCACCCACCAGGGATAAGAAAAAGGCCATTTCCCTTCCTTAATAAACACAAAGGGCTATGAGTTATTTAATTTTTATGATGTTTAAAAAAATTCCATGTGGGAGCTGTGTCACTATCGCCTGCCTTTTCCCTTTACATCTGCAGGGTCTTAGCAAAAAGTCTCCCACAGTCAAGAGTGGGAAACTACCACATGTTTTTCAATGTTTCTTAGACTTTTATAAAACACAGAAACCAGTATCAAACCCCCAACCCCCAGAAGACCTAGAAACAGCATTTTCAGGCAACCTATTTAAAACAAACAAACAAATAAACAAAAAACCCATTCCACTTCTCTTTCCCTGGCATTGAACTTAAACACCCACAGCAGGACATGGAGCTCTGTGGGCAACTGGTTCCCTATAGACTTGGTACTTCTCTCCATTCCTTTGGAGTTGGTTTAAAAGAAGAAAATGCACTCAAATTTCAGAAGTCTAGGTTGGCCTTTGTCTTAGTTCATTTGCTCCTTCAAGTGGTATGACCACTTACTGAAAAATTCAAGGAAGGAGTGAAGTTCCAGGAGCAGATAACTTTGTCCAGCCTCTAAAGGCAAAAAGTGGATCCAGAGGGCATGATAGGGACAAACCCTAGACTCTGGGCCCCTAGGCACCCGACCCCAAGGGCCACCAGGCTCAGCCCATGCAGGCCAGCTGCCAGCGCCGCTGCTGGAGTCGCTCTGTGTACACTCTGCCTCCTAGCCACCCAGCTCCCCAAAGACCTTGCCTCTCCTCTTCAGATTTTATGCACATCAAAGATTACTTTTTGCAATGACAGATTGTCTTTATTCAAAACATCTTTGTTCAACAAATGAACAGAGTAAGGAGGTGAAATCCTTCTAGGTACATTTCCAAGACATTGTCAAAACATTTATGACCATTGAGGATGTTTTTATTTTTTAAAAACTTTTGTTCACTTTCTACTTCCTGACTTTATAACCTGACATTCTGTCTAAAAGTAAACTTAGGTCTCTAGGAGCACTGCTTTATACAAAGTAAATAACCATGTGGGTCCTTTTGTTTTACCTTTTAAAGAAGCAAACACTATCATAGCATGATTTTGAATAGAAATGTTTTCCTTTCTGTGGTTTTAAACTTTTAAGCCTTTCCCCCCACACATGAAGAGCAAATGGCACCTAGTTGTGTCTGATGGCAAAACACAAGAGACAGCTATTTCTTCAGGGTGCAAAAGAAAAAAAAAATATGCATATTCTAGATATAATACCAGGATCTGGGAGTTCTGGAGTCCAAAGCCCATCAGAGTAAAGAGAAGGGGACATAAATAAAGCAAAACTGCCTACTTTTTTTTTGTCCAAAGAGGGCACAGTCGGAGGTTCCTTTTGGGACTGTCGCGGTAGGGGCAGCTGTATAGCTGTCATAACCGTTCACAAGTTTCTGGCACCTGTCTGCGCCTTGGGTCCGGCGGGACGCCCCTACCATTCCCGTGCAAGAGACAGAGGCAGAGTCTGGGGTAGGGTAGGGGGCATCTGCAGGCCCCGGCTAGGCGCAGAGAACAGGGTGCAGACCCCGCTTCCAGGCCGCCCTCCAGGTCTGGCAGGCCGGGATTGGGGTTACATGGCCGTGGCGTGGGCTGATGAATAGGGGTCTATGCCAGTCTTGGTCATGCCCGGGAAGAGGATGTAGGCGACGGGGGGCTGCAGGGTGGAGGCAGACCAGGCGGTACAGTTACAGGGCACCACGTAGCCCGGGTTGGTGGGGGACGGGTGCGTGTGCGTGTGCTGGCTGGGGCAGCTGAGGCTGCCGAAAGCGCCGTTCTGGTAGCCCAGGGTGGACGCGTAGGGCAGCGCGCCGGTGGCCAAGGTGTGGGGCACTTCACCCATCTTCTGGATGGCGCTCGAGCTAAACTGCGCGGGGTCCAGCAGGGAGTAGGGCGCCGAGGCGGGCGGCAAGAAGGCCCGGGCTTTCTCGGGCGCGCTCAGGAGGCCGTCGGAGGCCCCCACGGGCAGGCCGGCCGCCTTGAGCGGGTCCGTGTCGCCCAGGTAGGGCAGGGGGAAGACATACCTGTCCTTCTTCAGCAGGTTCTTGGGCTTGCGCCGCGGCCGGTACTTGTAGTCAGGGTGCTCCTTCATGTGCTGGGCGCGTAGCCTCTTGGCCTCATCGATGTACGGCCGCTTCTCTGCCTCGGACAGAAGCTTCCACTCGGCGCCTAGGCGTTTGCTGATCTCTGAGTTGTGCATCTTGGGGTTTTCCTGGGCCATCTTGCGCCGCTGGCCTCGGGACCATACCATGAAGGCATTCATGGGTCGCTTGATGTGGTCTGAAGGTTTGGACATGGTCCCGGAGGCTAGGCGGGTTGGGGTGGGGAGTGCAGCGGCTCGGCAGGCGAGCCTGGACGCGGTGGTCGGTCTGCCTGTTTGTCCGTCCTGAGCCGGGGGTCTGCGCTCCCCTCGCCTCCGCACCGCAGAGAGGAAGCCAGAGAGAAGCGCTAACCCCACAAAGTTCAGCTGATCATGCCAGTCTCGGCACCCAGGCAGGCCCCGGGGGGCGAGCGGGGGCAGGAAGGACGGGGGGAGGAGAGGATGGCCGGCTGGGGGGCTCTCGGTGCCAGAGGCTGGGGCCCAAGTACGGGAGTCTCTGGGATTAAGTGGCCAGGTAATTTGCTGGCGAGGGCAGGAAGCTCCTCCTTCTCTCCCTCTCCACCTTCGCCTTCTCGGGTCCTCTTCTCTCCTGTGTCTACGGCCGTGGCTTCCCTCCCCCCCCGCCCGTGGCTTTCCCGGAGCCGCCTCGCCTAGCGCAGCACCTGGCTGAGAATGCGGGGAGGCTGGTGAACGCGAGCCAAAAGCGGCGAAGTTCAAAGGCGAGGTGGGCCCGGACGGCACGCACTCTGACATAAGCGCGGGGCGGCGACTCCCCAACCTGGGCGCCAATCAGCAGCAGAGAAGGCGAGGGGGCGCACCTGCTAGCGCGCCCGCCTAGGAAAGAGGGAGCGTGACTGCTGGGGGCGGGGAGAGGTGTGAACGAGAGACCCGGAGAGACAGAGAACACAGCGGCCGACTCAGGACGCCGGATTTGGATTCCACCTTGTTTCTGGCAGTGTCAACAAATAAAACTCTTCGTGCCCATTTCCCTTCGCAGTTGTGCAAAGGAGAAATAGGGCTTCGAATACAAAGACCCGGGGAGGGGACAGCAGAGGGAGCAAGCTGAGAGCGCATGTTGATAAATAGGACAGCCTTGCCACGAAACGCAAGGACAGCACTCCCCCCGCCCCCGCCCCGTCAAAGATCCTTGGAAGCGAAAAAGAATATATCAAACTCAGGTTAAAAAGCGAAATAAACTTTTCTAGCAGTGCCCTGGGCGGTCCTTTGGCGGCGTTCTCAATGGACGCCGGTACGGCTCCGCCTCCACCCTGCCCCGGGATTCGGCACCCGGGCGAGCTCAGCCGTGTGTTCCATGCCGATGCCCTAAGGCCTTGCCTAGGGCGGCACAATTTTCAAACCTTGGTTGGTGAGCCTCGAAGAGCACCACCGCGATCCGCTCTTTACTTTCGTGTAGGGGGAGAGGAATAGGATTTCCATCACGATTCCTATTTATGTTATTATTGTTTAGTGTATTTAAACCTCCAACTTTCCCTCCACATCTGTCCAAACCTAGGGAAGTGCAATCTGAAGGTCGGCCGGCGCGGCGGGCAAGTGATTTTCCACTCTGCCGTTTCAGCAGAGACCTTAGAGCGGAGTCTCAGGATGTATCCACACCCAGGGTCGGTTTGTCCCGGGGCGCCTCTTCCCATCCAGGGAAAAGGGAGACTCGTTTCTTGCGTCAGATGAGCATTCCTCGGGTAAAGAGGACGAAATAACCCGCGGAGCCAAACTGCGCGCCTGTTTCCTTTGAATAATTGCCTGCCCGATTTGAAATGCCCTTGGGGGAAATATTTATTAAATGGAAACCATTGTCCCAGGCCCAGCAGGACCTGCGTGTGTTCCAGGCGTATTGGCTTTTGCACCAGCCTCTCTCGGGAGGACCGACCAGAAAGGCGCGTGGCTCCGCGGACTTAGGCCGGTTGGGGGTGGGGGAGGTAAGCATAGAACGAGGAGGCAGGAAGAGCGAGGTTCTTTCTTTAGAATTGTAGTTTGTCAAGTTTGAGGTGAAGGCTTTGCTTCTCCTTCTACAATTAGAAAGATGCGGGCGCTTTTCATCCTCGGCGCGCTCTTCGGAGAGATGGACGCTATGCCCATTTTACAGATTAGGAAACTGAGTTTAAGAACGCTACGCGATTTGCCAAAAGTGACTCCAGTGGGAAGCGGTGATGGCCAGTGTACAGAATTTGAAACCTTGCTTTTTTTTTTTTCCCACCGCACGTCTGAGGATTAGATAATGCTTAAGCCAAACGTGGGACCCTCGACTAGACTACTGTAGCCATCGAAACCTGCCATACGAATAAACTGCACTGGAGGACTGATTCTCAAGCCTGCTCTTGATTCACTTAGGCTCTGGTTTTAGACCTGGCTTCTCTTGTATACCTCGCGCCAGGAGCGCCACCTCCGCGTGGGCTTGCGAGCAGATGCACATTCTTCACACTTCTCTCAGCCCCAGCCCTGGCGTTCACCCTGCCCTCTACCCCTGTTTTCTCTTCAAGAGATTTCATTTAGCTTGAGGTACCAGTAAGTAGAAGCCCTTTCCAGCCCATTTCCCGGAGGGCTTCCAAGAGGGACAGACAACTCCAACTCAGATTGGACCAGCCTGCGGGCTGACCGCTGTGCTGAGTCCGCCAGGGATCCGAAGTCCAGGGCCCAGGCCATTTGAGTCCCACTGGACGATCACGACGGTTTGGCAAAGGATAACAGAAACGTTCACATCTGCAGAGAGGTACAGAGTCCAGCGATTCCCTCCAAATCTCACTACGGAACCCTCAGGGGACACCAAAACCACACCTAGAGGTTTCTGTTAATGCACACCAACACCTTGAAAACTGTTTAAGGAGGGGATCTGGCACCGGGTCGTAGACCCTTTCTCTCTTTCCAGCCTCCAGGCCAACTCAGTCCTTTTGCGCCGAGGCAACTCGGGGCAGGTGCGCCCTCTCCTTCAGTCCTCATATCTCCACCTACTCCTTTTGTCCGCGTTGCTCTTTAAACATCTTGCGCTCAGAGCTCAACTCGAAATCCGAAGTCTGCAGCGGATTATTACAAAGGGCGTGCACTGGCAGGCTGGCAATTGTGGGCAGGGCGCCACTGACCACCCAGAATTCGAAGCCCCAGGCTGTCTGGGTCACGCTGCACTGACTGGCAGGAGACAGCATCCTGCAACTCATCTTGGCCTTGAGACTTGAACTTCGCGCTGCTAGGGAACTCAGGATCGAGGAGCGCACGATCCCCACTCGGCATCTCGGCGTCTCCTAGGCGGACAACGCTGCCTCGTACACTCCTTGAATAGTGCTGGCTGGCCACCGGTTTATTCAAGACTTCTTAGCGTTGGGCCTGGAGCAAGAGTTCCCCAGATCCCCCGGCTTGGCCTGATGCTGTCTCAGCCTATGCCTTTACCTTCTTGACTGCTTTGTAAACTCTCTGAGCTCTGCCTCCCTGCTAGGCTTAGATCCCGGGTTAGGCGTCCTGGAGAAGTGGCCCCTGGGAGAACCAGCAATTTTGGTCACCACCAGAACAGGTCTTGGGACAGAGGTCACCTAAACGCGCCTCCTGCTTAATCCGCGTTCTGGAGTTCGTGCAGAAGGTCGAACGCCACTCCAGGGCTGAAGACTTCCCCGGGAGGTGCCTTTTCTGCTTGCTCCTTTGCCTAGAGAATCCGCGCGCACGTCCTCTGTGTGCACGTCCTCAGTACGCGCGTCTTTGCGCAGCGCAGTTACTCAAGGCACGCTGCGTGCCAGCCTAAGCCTGTTGTCTGGATCACAGAACAACATGGATTCGCTCTGAGAACCGTTGTCATTCGCGTGAAGGGAAGGAGAGCCCTCAGCAGTCAAAACCCAATCCACATCCACTTCTTGCCCTGTACCTTCTGCCCTGGCTCCCCAGCAAGGTTCAAAAAGAGCCTTCCTATCTTTGGCTCTGTGCCTTTCTAGGGAGCGTTCCACCTGGTTTTTTGCCTAACTCCTTTGCGTATCTCGGGTCTCTTACAAGGTTTCACCTCCCCTAGGGAGCCTTCTTTGATTCCCGACCTGGGCTAAAACCCCTTTTTATGTTCTCCCTCTTACATCCTCTCCACCTCATGCCCTCTTTCTCAGCCTCATATGGAGCCCTGTCACAGCCCGTGCAGTCCATCAGACTTCGAGTTTCTCGAAGGTAGTGGCTTCGTGTTACTCATCTTTGAGTGTCCAGGGTGCACACACAGCCCAACGCAAAGAAGTCACTGGAGAATTTCTTTCTGTTCAGCCTTAAACTTTTCTAACAGGTCTCCGTGCCTTGGTGCTGAGGGGACAGGACTCCAAATGCAGCCTAGTAGACCTAGCACGAAAGTCACGACCCCAAGCCTAGACCCACCTGCTTGGCCTCAGTGTTCTGCCCACCGGCTAGCCCCCAACCCCTCCTCTCCAGTAGACAGAAGTTTTCCCCTCCTAGGCCTCCCGGACTGAGCGACAGTCCAATGGGGAGAGGACGATGTGCAGACTCTGGCTTGGAGAAGATGGTACGGGGAGTGAAAGAGAAGAGGAGAACTTGTCACACTACTCTCGACTCTTGCCCGGCAGGTTTTCAAAGAGGCCAGCAGAAGCCCCGCGTCTGGACTGCCGAGGTGTTGGGGGACCCCGGCCCTGCTGGCTCACTGCGGTCCCTCTGGGATTCCCAAAAGGGACCGAGGGAAGCTCCAGGTGCCGGTTTCGGGGAGCCTTTTCGTAGCCTCGGCTCCAGGTTGCTGCAGGGAGTGTGAGCGCAAGGCATGCTCGAGGTGTTCAGCTACCGGAAAGCTAATCTGCCCCACTCCCCAGAGTTGACTGCAGATGAAAAAAAATCAGTCTTGAGAAATAGTACACTTTTTGTTTAAATCATAAACTTTTACTTTTTCTTATTACAAATTTTACAAAATATTTGTGCCCCCCCCCCCCCCCGCTTTTACCTCCCTCCTTTCCCCCTTTTCTGTGTATTTTCAAATTCCGAGACATAAATCCCATCTCTCAGAGAGCGCCCTAAAAGATCTTATTAAAACATTTCTTGGTTACTGCTCTAGAGTCTTCTCTCCAGAACCCACCCCAGCCCCCATGGGTCTTGAAATTTTGTAAAACTCTAAGCGTCCCTCAAGCCAAAATGGCAAGGAGGGCGTGGCTTCCACCAAGAATCGTTTTGAAACCAAACAAAACCAAGTCTCAGGACTGACGCTTGCAGAGCCTGCAACAGCCGGTTTGACCCCGAGCGGGCAGAGCGTGCGTGGGTACGCAGAGGACACTTCTATCTCAAACCCCGAGTGTTCCCAGGTAAGGAGATTTTTTGATACTTCGAACTGCCTTAATTTGAGTACCTGGAGTCTGTTGGAAGCAGAAATCACTTGATTCACCGACTTGATGAAAGTTAATAGAGGATTGTATATCATCTGCACACACCTCCCAGAAAGAGCAAGGGTTGGGAGTATGGGTAGGTTGGGAGTAGGGGTAGGTCTGTGAAATCTTAATCATTCATTAAAGAATGACGTACTATGTGTCAGGCACTATGCCGCATTCTGGGATACAGCAGTGAACAAAACCTGCAAACGCCCTTCTCCCCTGGTGCTTACAGCCCAATGGGAGAACAGACATAAACCAAGAAACAAACCCCGGAATGATTCTCTCGGTCACCAACTAGTTGTATCACTTCAGGCAAAGTACTTAACCTGTCTTTGTCCTGGTTTCCTCACCCCAATGGGTATAATGGATTGTTATCAGGATTAATTGAGTTATTATAAGGAAAATCCTTAGAACAGTGGTTGGCATGTGAATATGCCCAATAAATCATCAGATTATATTATTTTATCATTAAATAAATATGGAGTTGATTTCTGATAGTGATAAGTGGCCAATAGTGAATCAGGGTGATGAGACACTGGCCAAGGGAAGAAGGGTGGTCTTCTTTACACTGGGTGCCCAGAGACCTGAAGGAAGGAACCAGAGGGAAAGGGGCAAGTAAAGTAGGAGAAGCAGGAAATACCACTGCCTGGGAGAGAGACTTAACTGAGGTTACCCAAAGGATTTAAGGAGCCAGTATGGCTGAAACCTGGCTGCGATTCTGGGAAGAGAGTAGGGAAAAGGCTGTATGAGGTTGGCAGAATCCAGACCACCCAGGCCTTTGTAGATTCCACAAGGAGTTTGGGTTTTATTTTAAATGTACTGATAAGTCATTGGAATGAGAGCCATCAGAATGATTTAAAACAATTCCAGCAACCACACACACAAATTATTCTTTATCTGACACTCTGCTTATGGAGGAATCGCACTGCCAATTATAGGCCTGAAATTTCATAAATGGACAGAACTTTCTTGGCCCTGGAGTCAGCTGCTTGACCAGCTCTTAAAGAATAATGCCACCTTGCTGATTACTTTGGACTCCTTTTCTCTCTCCTTCCCCCACTGGAAGCCAAAGAATAAACCAAGGGATGGTCATAGTCATTCATGATTCAGAAAACATGTCCACTGATGTTCTGTAAATATTATTGGCCTGACGGATTCCCTGACTTACTCTTCCACTTCTCACCAAGTAAAGTTCTTCTCTTTTCCTGTGGAGAGCCTTAGTACTCTGAGTTGACCCTTTCTGGAGACACTGAGTCCACATATAGGTATCTTGAATCTCCGAGCCTGAGAAATATAGGAGTGTATGAGCAAGTGAGGTTTCTTAGGATTTAAAAAAAAAAATCCCACTGACTATAAAGAACAGAAAAGACACATTTTATTTCTAAGAATAAAAGCCAAAAGAATGCCAGCATTGTTTGCTTCTCCTTTGGGTTTTATTGTGTTCAGGTGTTTCACATGCATTAGGGCTCCCTGAATCCCATTCTTTTAATGTAAAAATCCTTGGTCAGCTCTTATCATAAATAATACTCTTTAAGGCTCTGTATTTGCCTAATGCAATCGGCCAAGTTATTGGAGCATACATTCTCTTGCCAATTTTATCACAAATTATACACTGCAGAGGATAAGACCAAACTCTGGCAACAAGCCCCAACTGAGGATCAGAATAACACTTCCTCTTTTTATGGTACCTGCCTCTGTTCCCAACATAAAAGCAGGGAATATTAGGGCACTCGGCAGTTGCAGAAGGGACTACATTAAGCACTTTTATTTTCATGTACCTTTTGTTTCTTTAAAGCATCGTTTTTACATGTTCTGAAGACCAGCAACCCTTAATATTTTATTTAATAATAAAGTCATTGAAATACTTGTGGAGCAAGTTGATGGTTGTGTAGAAAGAGCTCTAAAAATGGAATTTAAGACCTAGCGCTTCTAATTACTATGAGAACTTGGGCAAATCACTTGACTTCTCTTGGCTTCAGTGTAACAAATTACTCCAAAAGTTAGTGGCCTAAAAACAGCAAACTTTTATTATCTCATCACCTTTTTGAGGGTAGAGAATTCAGGAGCAGCTTAGTTGGGTGGCTCTGACCCAAAGTCTTATATGAGAGTGTGATCAAGATGTTGTGAGGGCTGCAGTCATGTGAACGCTCAACTGAGTTGGTTCTGCTTCCAGGCTCATTGTATGGCTGTTGGCAGACCTCAGTTTCTCATCACATGAGCCTCTCCCTAAAGACAGCTCACTGAATGGATGGTAGCTTGATTCCTTTGTGCAAATGATCTGAGAAGGACCAAGACAGAGACTTGGTCCACTGTGGGAGACAACTCTACCATGTGTGAATATCAAAAGAAGCAATCACAAGGGACTGTCCCAGAGGCTTCCTCTTGTTAGGTAGTTAAGAGTAGACAAAAGGAGTCCAAAATGGCCGTGGCTTAAAGACAAAGAAAGGGGAAAGCCTTCAAAAACATAACAAAAGAAAACCCATGGACCAGAGTGAAAACTTCAGGTGAAACAAACACACCCACTTCTTGGTTAGCTCAATTTGCATAGGGCAGGCTCAGCAGGGGAGGAGACAAATAAAAGGAGGAAGCCAAGGCTGATTGAGGCCTCTCCTTTGGGATCAGCCCGCCCTTACGCCTCGAGGGTGTACTTTTCTTTGCTTGCCAAATAAAACTGAGCTGTAACAGAGCTGTAACACTGGTCTTCCATTTCAAATCTTTGCTGCGACAAGACAGGACCAAGGAAATTACACACTCCCCCGACACTCTCACGTGCTCTAACTGGACAACAGAGTGGGAAGAGCTTTGTAGGCAGTAACATACCATACCTCTAAGTTACTTTCACTGATGCTGTTTCTTCTGGACAGAATCACAGCTAGCTCTGGTCTTAACTGTGCCGAGAACCTCATTTTGTTTTAAATTCTACCACTTCACTCTGTCAGTGTATAGTTGGCCCTGCTGAAGCTGGCTCTTGCACTTTTAACAGTTTTTTTTAAAAAAATATTTATTTATTTGGCTGCATTAGGTCTTAGTTGCAGCTCATGGGCTTCAGCAGTTGTATGGCTTTAGCTGCTCAATGGCATGTGGGATCTTAGTTCCTCAACCAGGGATTGAACCCTTGCATTGCATTGCAAGGCGAATTCTTAACCAGTGAACCACCAGGGAAGTTCTCCCCGCCTTCCAGTTTTGTTAACATTGTCCTGACCCCCATCATTCTCCTTCCCAAACCGTGTCCTATTAACTTCTAACAGCTTCTGTGAGCTGAAACACTCATTAATTATCAAGGTGCCAATAAAGGACTTGAGGAGCTAGATTATATTTAAGCCCCAGTGGAAATTTATCATACAAATATGTGTGTGCTCAGGATTTGAAGGAAGGGTTGACTTAGTAGGGAGCAGTAAGGGGAGTTCTGGGGCCTCCCAGAACTGGGTTTTGTCTCTGGAGCCACAAACACTGAGTGGTGGCCATGAACACCACTTGGCTTTTCTGGAGCAGGATTTTAGAAGAGGACTGCTGGGGATCCAGGTCAGTGTGACTGTGATGGGGAAGCTGGAGGGAGTGTTAATGCTGATGGAGCTGCTTGCAACACCTCTGAAATGATACCACTTCAGTCTGTCTGCTCTTTAACTAGTCGTGATCCTGATGTCTGTATTTAAATAAAATGTGAAAATATCTCTGAGTGAAAAACCAGTTCATGAGGAGTGTTGACTTAGAATATGCTGATCAATTTGATCTTTTCCTTTTTTTATTATTTAAATTTTACTTTACCGAAATAGTATATTCATGTGGTTTCAAAAGTTAGGAAGTACAAAAGCCTGGTAAGTCTCCCATGAAACTCTTCCCAAAGTTCCCCAGAGAGCCTCTCTCCAGAGATAATCTTTCTCCATTCTTCTAGAATCACTTTGCATCTCCATATTTCTAAACAAAATGTGCAAACTGTTAAGTGATTCCTTGATAGGTAAATTCCTCTCCTTCACTCTCCTAATATATGTATGTTTTCATCAGATTGAAGACATGGCAGGACAATGGCTGTCTTCAGCATGGGTCTCTTTAAGTCCCATGGCTCCAGGCTGGAATAATTCCTCTTCCCCCCCACCCAGCACCTCACCCCCATCTTACCTCTTGGCATTCTTTCTCCACTGCTTTCCAGAGGCGTGTGCCCTCATGCACCCCTGTGGCAATACTGCCCTCTGCAAGCATGTTGCTCTGCTCTTATTATAACTTTCCCTCAAAACCTATAAGGGAACACCTCTCTCCAGGACAGGGCTGGCTTCGTTTTTATTTATTTATTTGTCTGCACTGGATCTTCATTGCTGCGCACAGGCTTTTTATAGTTACACTGAGCAAAGGCTACTTTCTAGGTTCAGTGCCCAGGCTTCTCTTGGTGGCTTCTCTTGTTGTGGAGCACAGGCTCTAGGCACACCGGCTCAGTAGTTGTGGCAGGGCAGGCTCTGGGATTGAACATGAGTCTCTTGCACTGGCAGATGGGCTCCTATCTATTGTACTACCAGAGAAGTCCCAGAATTGGCATCTTTGATTCTAGTGTGGGTTAGTGGCAGAAGGGAAAGTTCAGTTGACACAAAACCTCCTCCCATGTGGTGAAGGGCCAACAGGACCTGATGGAAGAGTTGGGCAGAGGAGGAGATCTGTTTTTCCTGGTGGTCATTATCTATAGGGATTTCAGTCAAACCTGTGAGGCAAGACATAGACCCAGAAAGTGTTTTGTGAGCAGCCAATAATTATGATATTAATTCTTTACTCATATCATGTTCCAGGTACTATGCAAAAACCCTTTACATACATTAGTTTATTCAATAGTCAGTAAAACCAGGCAGGGAAATCTGACATTATTCCTATTTTGAAGAAGAGGAAACTGAGGTCCTTTAAAAAGTTAGACAGAACTTGCCCAAAGTCACAGAGCTGGTAAACAGCAGATCCAAGATTTGAACTCAGATGTTGTCTGATTCAAGAGCTCTCATCTTAATGTCCCAGCTCCCCTTGGGATGATCCACTATGAACTTGAGTTGAGCCTTAGCATGGTACAAGGCAGAGGAGGACTATGTGGATCCTTGAGGGCTAGATCTCCACAGAAGGCTCCCTGAGCAGAAACCCTGACCCTCTTCCTTCACAAAAGTTGTTGTTCAGTTGCTAAGTCATGTCCCACTCTTTGGGACCCCATGGAATGCAGTGCACTAGGCTTCCCTGTCCTTCACCATCTCCCAGGGCTTGCTCAAACTTATGTTCATTGAGTTGGTGATGCCATCCAACCATCTCATCCTCAGTCACCCCCTTCTCCCCCTGCCCTCAGTCTTTTCCAACTTCAGGGTCTTTTCCAGTGAGTCAGTTCTTCCAATCAGGGGGCCAAAGTATTGGAGCATCAGCTTCAGTATCAGTCCTTCCAATGAATATTCAGGGTTGATTTCCTTTAGGATTGACCGGTTTGATCTCCCTGCTGTCCAAGGGATTCCCAAGAGTCTTTTCCAGCACCAGAGTTTGAAATCATCAACTCTTTGGTGCTCAGCCTTCTTTATGGTCCAACTCTCATGAAAGGGTAGGAAGATCATATATGCTGAGGGGAGGAAGGCAGCAGTTAGGTGGAAAGGTGTGTGCATTGCAACCAGCATAAAGATGAGATTAAGTTCTCAGTACAAACTGGGAAGAGGTAAAGTGGATCAGATTTTGACATCTTCAGATAATAGAATGAGGGCTGGCAAGCTATCAGATGAGCAACCAAAACAGTACATGTTGGAGATGCATAGTAAGGGCTTAAAAGTGAGACTTTATAGAACCACAAAAACCATATGATGTCACTTTTATGTGGAATCTAAAATATGACACAAATGAACGTATCTATGAAACAGACTCACAGACACAGAGAACAGACTTTGTGGTTGCCAAGGGGAAGAAGGGGGTGATGTAGGGATGGACTGGGAGTTTGGGATTAGCAGAGGCAAACTATTATATATAGAATGGATAAACAACAAAGTCCTACTCTATAGAACAGGGAACTATATTCAATATCCTGTGATAAGCCACAAAGGAAAAGAATATGAAAAACTATGTATATAATATGTATAACCGAAACACTTTGGTGTACAGAAGAAATTAACACAACGTTGTAAATAAACTATACTTCAATAAAACACATTCTTTTAAAAGTGATACTTTGTGAAGTTCAGTATGAGAGTGTTCTAGAAATGTTGGAGATGGGAAGAAATTGAAAGTTATACTGTGTTTATTTACTGTCCTTATTTATTCTGAATAAGCATTTGCAATGTCTCTGCTAAGGCACCATTTATTGCAATAAATTCTTACTTTTATCTGAAAGCAGAATGTCTAGTCTGCTGATGAGGACTTATTTTCTTCTGTTATTACAGTTTTAACCAAATATATCTTGCAGCAGTCCTTTGCTAAAAATATTTTAGGTTTGTACTTATGATGCTAGTGTGGATTGATTCCCTTATCAACCTATGTTCACAAGTTAAATTCTGTAGGATAATTTTAGCAATGATTAGTCTTTACTGTAAATCAGGGCAGTCCATTTATAATCCTTGGATTATAATTTAGAAGATAATCTCAATCCTTGTATTTCATACTGCTTACTACACACCGAGATTCTCTGTTTATTAATCTCCACAATGGATACAAGATTAAAAGAAAAAGAACCCACCTTGGAATAGTGTGGCAAGGTCCCTTATGTACATTCCAGTCATGGGGCCAGGATTGGTACATAGGTCTGTCTAATCCTACTCTACCAGACTGCCTTGCTAAAGTACTTGCTTAAAGGTGTCTAAACATAAGAAATATTTATTAAATATGTGAAGCCAATCTTGAGCTGAATAAGTAGGTCAGATACCTTGAAGTTCTTTTGTAGTCCCATTGACTGGCACAGAACTTCCTCCTCATGTGTGAATGTCATATTGTGATTCCCTGACTTGCAAACACAACAGATAATGCTGATTATCTGTCAAGAGTCATTTCCCCTGTTCTTTCTTGTTGATCTAACCTTGATCTTTTTCAATATCCAGTGCCGAAGGGGTTGCTTGATTAAACTAATAGACTCACCATCTGCTTGTCAGTGATTGGTTGAAGAGTGGTCATGTGACACAGTCTGGCCAATCAGCAGGAGTCTGCTGTGGTGTAGGATTCTGGAGAAAGTTTTCTTTGCTCTTCACAAGAGTTGCCCAGGAGAAAGTGATTCCAGTTTTCCTGTTTTGAGATCTCATTGTCTTCATGTCATTATTTTACTGAGATCATGAGGGAGAATGAAATGAAGAAAATGCATCAATAAGATGAAGATGAGGAGTGATGAAAGGGGGAGAATTCAGTTCCTTGATGACTTCATAGAGCTACTGAATTAACCGAAACAACTTTGAAACTTTTTGTTGTGTGAGAGAATTCATTTCCTTTATCGTTGAAGTCCTTTCTGGTTAGGTTTTCTGTTGGTGCAGTCAAAAGCTGCCTATGTGAGAGCAAAGCCCCTCATCTTTACCATCTCAGGTTTTGTTTAAAATTGGACTTAGCTGAATTTACACAACCGCTGCTAAGCTTTTATGTGTGGGAACTGAAGCTCTTTTGGTATGCACATCTGAGTCTTCTTTTTATGGATTTTCTGTTCAGCTACACACTCTATTTTCACATACTTTAATGTAGTAAAATTGTGATTATTTTTACTGACCAGTTTATATGGGTTGGCATCTGCTTGCTATATAAATAACCCCTCAGTTTTGCAATTGGGGAGGAATAGGAATGAGGTGGACTGAGTTTTTCCCTGTAATGATCTTGGAACAGTAGATACTGCTCTCCTTTATGGCTGCTGGGAAATGTGTTAGCCCTAATACGACTGGGGGTCTGGACCTCTTCCCCAACATGCACACATTGTAGCCCCTCAGCTCCTATCCTGAGTCCTATAATTGTGCTGATTTTGCCAGTCCTGGTGCAGCTGCCTGTGGCTGCCCAGCAGTCCCTCTGTTCATCTGTCATTCTGATTACACTCCCTTCAATGAGGCTGCACTAAAGTCCATCAGACTGTAGCCATTTCACTTGTGAGGTCTCTCAGCATCTCTCCATGTCCAAACTAGGCTGTTTCTTTCTCATCTTTTCCTTTCCTTCAAGTCTCAGAGGGAGAGATGCCTTCCTTTTCTTCAAAGTTCCTTCCACCAATACATCATTCCTCTGTCTTCCTCCTGCCATAAAGCCTGGGCCTTTTATATTAACATGTCTTCTTCAAAGATGTCATTCTTTCTGCCTAGAGATGGGCTCCCTTGTTCTTGGGCAAAAGACAAAGCCAACTCTACTGCTCTTCCAGTGCACCATTCTAGAGTTCCTGTTTCCCTTTTCAAAATCTTCCTTGGTTTGAAACTCCAGGAGGAACTGAAGTGAATCATGCTGAATTTCTTCCTATAATGATCTTGGAACAGTAGGTGCTGCTTTAGATAACTAGAGTGGAAAACCTATGCCTTTGACTCTGTGTCTTCACTGCACCTCTCCTTCTTAACACTCAGCTTTCTGTTTTCTGCTTCTGCAAATTACCAAAAAGGAACTAGCAAAGATGGCTAGAGCTTCATCTTGGCAAAGGCATGACCTTCACTCAACCCTGTTTCCCTTGGCCATTTGCAGCAGTTGGTGCTGCTCTCCATCCTTTAAACTTACCTTCCCCCAAAGCTCTGTCTGACTTTAGCCTTTTAATTCCTCCCTTTTCACTGTCTCTCTGGGACAAGCCAGCTGTATATTGAAAACCTGTTACCTGAATTCAGATGAGCTTCCAGCCAAGAAGTCTGGTTAACCTAGTACCAAGGACAATTCAGGATCTTATACCTAATAGCTCAGGGGCTTGCCAGGTGGATCAGTGGTAAAGAATCCACCTGTCAATGCAAGAGACACAGGAAACTTGGGTTCGATCCCTGGTTTGAAAAGATCCCCTGGAGGGGAAAATGGCCACTCACTCCAGTATTCTTGCCTGGAAAATCCCATGCACAGAGGAGCCTGGCTGTCTGGAGTCCATAGGGTTGTAAATCGAACACGACTCAGCTACTGAGCACACACATACACCTAATAGTCCAACAGATATCTGTGGAATGGACTCAGATTTGTCTTCTCCTCTGACATTTTACCCAACTTCTAACCTGTCTCTATGCTTAGTGGGCATTTCCATGAGGGTGTCTGGACATTGCTTCTTTTACCTTCTGTTCAAAACAGAAATTATCTTTCCTTCCATGCTGACTGTTCAACTTCTTCCTTCGTTCTTTCAGGCTGTGGTAGCATGATTCACCAGGAGTGGGAATATTGGGACTCTTACCAACTCTTTCTGTTCTCTTTTATTTCATATGCTGCCACCCACCAACCCTTGTCTAGTCTTTCTTTTTCTTTATTAAAATATTTATTTATTTATTTGACTGTGTCAGGTTTTAGTTGTGGCACATATGGTCTTCGTTGAGTCATGCAGGATCTTTTGTTGTGGTGAGCAGGCTCAGGAGTTGCAGCTTCTGGACTTAGTTGCTCCATGGTATGTAGGATCTTGGGCTTCCCTGGTGGCTCAAAAAGCATCTACCTGCGATGTGGGAGACCTGGTTTCAGTCCCTGGGTCGGGAAGATCCCCTGGCGAAGGAAATGGCAACCCAGTCCAGTACTCTTGCCTGGAAAATTCCATGGATGGAAGAGCCTGGTAGGCTACAGTTCATGGGGTTGCAGAGTCGGATACGACTGAGAGACTTCACTTTCTTTTCTTTCACTTTCTATGTAGGATCTTAGTTCCCTGACCAGTGATTGAACCCACATCCCCTACATTGAAAGGTGGATTCTTAACCACTGGACCATCAAGGAAGTCCCCAGTCTTTCTTCTTACTGGCCATTTTAGTCTTTCTTCTTAGTGGCCATTTCCCCCTCCAGGGGATCTTACTGCCTCCTTTCCCTTTCCTATCTTTAGCTTTTGTCACTCTGTGCCTGAACTGACAGGTAACGTGGTCTGGTATTCCCATCTCTTTAAGAATTTTCCAGAGTTTGTTGTGATCCACACAGTCAAGGCTTTAGCATAGTAGCTGAAGCAGAAGTAGATGTTTTGGTGGAATTCTCTTGCTTTTTCTATGATCCAGTGGATGTTAACATTTTGATCTGTAGTTCCTCTGCCTTTTCTAAATACAGCTTGAACATCTGGAAATTCTCAGTTCATGTACTGTTGAAGCCTAGCTTGGAGAATTTTGAGCATTACTTTGCTAGCATGTGAGATGAGTGCAATTGCTTGGTAGTTTGAACATTCTTTGGCTTTGCCTTTCTTTGGAATTGGAATGAAAACTGACCTTTCCCAGTCCTGTGGCCACTGCTGAGTTTTCCCAGTTTGTTGGCATATTGAGTGCAGCACTTTCACAGTGTCATCTTTCAGGATTTGAAATAGCTCAACTGGAATTCCATCACCTCCACTAGCTGTGTTCATAGTGATGCTTCCTAAGGCCTACTTGACTTCACATTCCAGGATGTCTGGCTCTAGGTGAGTGATCACAACATCATGGTTATCTGAGTCATGAAGATCTTGTTTTGTACAGTTCTTCTGTGTATTCTTGCCACCTCTTCTTAATATCTTCTGCTTCTGTTAGGTCCATACTGTTTCTGTCCTTTATTGTGCCCATTTTTGCATGAAATGTTCCCTTGGTATCTCTAATTTTCTTGAAAAGATCTCTAGTCTTTCCCAATCTGTTGTTTTCCTGTTTCTTTGCATTGATCACTGAGGAAAGCTTTCTTATTTCTTCTTGCTATTCTTTGGAACTCTTCATTCAGATAAGGACATCTTTCCATTTCTCCTTTACTTTTCACTTCTCTTCTTTTCTCATCTGTTTGTAAGGCCTCCTCAGATAACTATTTTGCCATTTTGCATTTCTTTTTCTTGTGTATGGTTTTGATCACCACCTCCTGTACCATGTTACGAACCTCCATCCATAATTCTTCAGGCACTCTGTCTACCAGATCTAATCCCTTGAATCTATTTGTCACTTCCACTGTGTATTGCAAGGGATTTGATTTAGGTCATGCCTGAATGGCCTAGTGGTTTTCCCTATTTCTTCAATTTAAGTCTGAATTTTGCAATAGGGAGTTCATCAGCCACAGTCAGCTCCTGGTCTTGTTTTTGTTGATGGCATAGAGCTTCTCCCTCTTGGGCTGCAAAGAATATAATCAATCTAATTTTGGTATTGACTATCTGGTGATGTCCATGTGTAGAGTTGTCTCTTGTGTTGTTGGAAGAGGGTGTTTGCTATGACCAGTGGGTTCTTTTGGCAAAACTTGTTAGCCTTTGCCCTGCTTTATTTTGTACTCCAAGGCCAAACTTGCCTGTTACTCCAGGTATTTCTTGACTTCCTACTTTTGCATTCCAGTCCCCTATGATGAATAGGATATCTTTTTTTTTTTGGCATTAGTTCTAAAAGGTCCTGAACTGATGGGAACTTTTCTTTACTTATCTCATCTGCACAATTACCAGATTTCTATTTTAAAACCAAACTTAATGTTCCACATGTCACACCAGAGTGCTGGATACCTTTCATAACACGGGTGAGGTGTCCACTGCTCTCCTGTCTCTTAGGGTTTTTCCCGGTCCCCTTTGGTTAGGGCAGAGTCTTTCTCCTCCCGGCCATCTGCCACCCCCAGGTGTTGGAACTAGTGCATGGTGGGTTTTATGTAGACAGTAGATCAGTTGGGTCATGGAGGACCTGGCAGGGTACTCAGGTGGGTGACACTGAGCAGGATTCAACGTGTTCCCAGCTCCCTGGTTCTCGAGATGCAGACCCACCAATCTCCACTCAGACAGAGTGAATTTCCTTTTACTGTCCACATTTCTCAGTTGTCCCACTCTTCCTTCCCCTCCCCTTCCTCCCACTGGGTCTGACTTTGTGTCTGGTGGTAGAAAAACCTCCTCCAGCAAATAAGCACCTATCCTCTATCCTTTGTTAGGAGGCATTTTGTCTTTGTAGTTGGTCCTCAAGTGGGTGACTCTCACACTATGGCAGTGGCTGGGGGAGGGAAAAGCCCCTCCGGGCTCCTTTGAGAGAGGAAGGGAGAGGGAAATCTACTAAACATAGGGGCAGTCACTGGGGGAAGTAACCTTGCTGCTTTTACATGACTCATTCTGTGTCAGTAAATTTCAAATGTACTAAGCTTCTTCTTCCTAAACTATACAAGAGATACTAATGCCTTCTCCACTGGTTGACTTGAGGATCAAAAATAAAATACCATCTAAGCAACAGACCCAGCTTGGAACAAAATAGGACCAGAACAAAGTGTTATTTCTCCATTATTTCTTTTCCTCTCCATGGCTCCAAAGAAACCTCTTGACTCACCCTGAAGTTACACACATTACATCTGTTATGTTTTCTTGTCCAAGCCTGAGTCACATCACCATCCTGGATGTTAAGGGAGCTGGGAACGGCAGGCTTTGTTTTTGGTATATGTGCCCTATCCCACATATTCTGTTATTAAGGAAAAGGGATGGTGGGGGCACAACCAGTGGTCTCTGGTATATCATCTTGGCAGCTTTCTCTCTTTCCTTTTTTTCCCTAATGTGTTCCTCTTTTCTATTTTCCTTGAGCATAGAATTTTAATGTATTCATGAGAATACATTACACTAATCAAGAAATACATATCCCACCCTCTTGTGTCTTGCTGGCAAAGCCAACCTTTTCTTCTAGAGGCTAAGAATGCATACATCATAACCTTCTACGCATTTGTGGGTGAGCATGACACCCAGCTGTGGACAATGAGACCATGAGACATCACATATTAATGTCTGCTTAGAACTTCATGAATGATTTTCCTCCCTACTGAAAAGAGAAACTGCATTAGACCCCTCTGGTGCATCACTTAAAAATCCCCTCAGCCTTTCTGCTGAGGAGACCAGCGTTGTGCCAGCCGTGCCTGACTGTGCAGGTGAAATTTGATGGGACCTCACCTGGGCCCAGGCACCGTGCTTCTCATTTCTTGTTCGGGGGCTTCTCTGATGCCACAACCTTCAAAGTCCACAGGAAGCTTGTTCTCTGCAGCATAATCTGGAGGTGTGGGGTGACTTAATGCCTATTAGGCAAACCTCAACCACTGGGAGGTCAGAGGTGATAAACCTTTTCTCTTTCATCTCCTGTATGGACATTCATGAAGATGCATTTCATAAGCCTCCTCAGAAAGTCCCAGTAGTTTGAGCACACCTCCCACAGTAGTGGCCACATCAATAGTCATCCTGCATTGTCTTTCCCTTCATTTCTGTTTCACTGCTTGTATCCTAAACTCTCATTCTTTATGAAAGAATCACATTCCCTAACCAACTACTTGCACACAAGTCTTTGCCTCAGGGTTTGTAGTCAGAAAAGCCCAGACTTAGAGAATCCTTTGAGGAGAAAATCCTTCACTTCCTGTCTTCCTCCTCCCCTCCCATTTCCTTCCTTCACCTCTTTTCGCTTCCTTCCTGTTGTCCTGTGGGGATGAGGCATGTGAAGCATCAGCAGCCACCTTGTGACTATGAGGAAAAAGTCAAGAAAATCAGTGAAAAGCTGATCCAGAGTCCTCATAGTGGTGAGCCACTGAACCAAGCCTGGAATGATCTACTTAAAATATTTCTGTTTAAGAGAAAAGTGAAGTGAAGTGAAGTGAAGTGAAAGTCGCTCAGTCATGTCCGACTCTTTGCTACCCCATGGACTATACAGTCCATGGACTTCTCCAGGTCAGAATACTGCAGTGGGTAGCCTTTCCTTTCTCCAGGGGATCTTCCCAACCCAGGGATTGAACCCAGGTCTCCTACACTGCAGGCAGATTCTTTACCAGCTGAGCCACAAGGGAAACTACAATTGTTGAAACCACATTTGGTTGAATATTATTGGAACTTGTAGCAGAAAATATTTTAACACAGAATCTATTTTCTTGGAGATGAATAAATAATATTATCTCACATATTTATTTACTCTTGTTTTCCAAATGCAGGTTGCTGCTGCTAAGTCACTTCAGTTGTGTCTGACTCTGTGTGACCCCATAGATGGCAGCCCACCAGGCTCCCCCATCCCTGGGATTCTCCAGGCAAGAACACTGGAGTGGGTTGCCATTTCCTTCTCCAGTGCATGAAAGTGAAAAGTGAAAGTGAAATCGCTCAGTCCTGTCCAACTCTTAGCGACCCCATGGACTGCAGCCTACCAGGCTCCTCTGTCCATGGGATTTTCCAGGCAAGAGTACTGGAGTGGGTTGCCATTGCCTTCTCCACAAAATGCAGGTTAATGAACCACAAATTTATTTAAAAGGATGTGGGATGCACTGTTATTTGCATACCTGATACTTATTCCTTGCTTCTCCATAGCAGAACCCCGATTTTCCTCCTAGGCAGCCACCCCTTCCCTTGCAATCAAATACCCAGGGGAAGTTGACTCCACTTCCAGCTCCAAGAGGACACCTAATCTGTTTTAGTCTAATTTTAATCTTTGCCCATTATTAGTCCAGGAGTGGGCATGTGTGTGTATTTAAGCCAATGAAACTTGAGGGAAAATTTTCCAGGAGGTTTCTGGAGACACTTTCCTTCCTGTGAGAGAAATACAGGAAGACATGAACTTCCTTACCTCTCTGACATGTGTCTGAACATGATGGCTGGAGGGCCACAGACCTGTGGTGTCAACCTGGGGGTGAAACCTACAGGAAAAATGCAGAATAATATGATGGGAAGACCCTGGGTCTGATGACAGTACTGATCTTGTAAATCATCCCTCTCTGAAGTTATTTCTCTGGACTTTCTTCTCTTTTTCTTTTTTTGATAGTAAGAAGTGGATTTATTTAGAGAGAAACACTCTCCACAGATTGTGGGCCATCTTAGAAAGTGAGAGGCCTTGGAAGAAACACAAGCCACAGAGTGTGGGCCATAACAGAAGGCAAGGATGGCCATGGAATATAGCATGTTTAGTTTTTTCCCCCACAAGAGTAAAAGCTGTTTATCAGTTTTCACAGTCAATAGCCAGGTAAGAAGAAAAGATAATTGCAGTTACAATCAATAATATAAAAATGATTAACTTAACAATATAAAATAATTACACACAATTTGGGGTTTTAAGTAGAGTGATGTGGTAAGTGGAAGTGCATACAAGCACATGTTCTCACCCCCCAGCCAGTACATGTCTTTTGGTTGGTGCATTTAATCCATTTATAGTTAAGGTAATTATCAATATGTATGATCCTACTACCATTTTCTTAATTGCTTTGGATTTATTTTGTGTAAGTCTTTTCCTTATCTTGTGTTTTCTGCCTAGAGAATTTCATTTATATTTGTTGTAAACCTGGTTTCGTGGCGCTAAATTCTCTTCACTTTTGCTTGTCTGGAAAGTTTTTGATTTCTCCATCAAATCTGAAAGAGACTCTTGCTGGGTAGAGTATTCCTGGTTGTAGGTTCTTCCCTTTCATCACTTTAAATATATCATGCCATTCCCTTCTGGCTTATAGAGTTTCTGTTGAAAAATTAGCTAATAGACTGATAGGAGTTCTCTTGTGTATTAATTGTCATTTTTCCCTTGTTGCTTTTAAGGTTTTGTCTCTGTCTTTAATTTTTGTCATTTTGATTACTATGTGACTTGGTGTGTTCCTCCTTGGGTTTATCCTGCCTGGGACTCTCTGTGTTTCCTGAACTTGGTTTATTACTTCCTTTTCCATGTTAGAGAAGTTTTCAGCTATTATTTCTTCAAATATTTTCTCAGATCCTTTCTCTTCTCCTTCTGAGACTCCTATAATGTGAATGTTGGTGTGTTTAATGTTGTTCCAGAGGTCTCTTAGGCTGTCTTTATTTTTTTTTAATTCTTTTTTTTTTATATTTTGTTGTGAGAAAGTGATTTTCACCATTCTATCTTCCAGGTCACTTATCCATTCTTCTGCCTCAGTTATTCTGCTATTGTTTCCTTCTAGCTTCCCAGGTGGCACCAGTGGTAAAGAACCCACTTGCCAATGCACGAGACAGAAGAGATGTGGGTTTTGTCTCTAAGGCCGAAAGATCCCTTGGAAGAGGGCATAGCAACCCACTCTAGTATTCTTGCCTGGAGAATCCCCATGGACAGAGGATCCTGGCAAGCTGCAGAACCATAGGGTCACACAGAGTCAGACATGACTGAAGCGACTTAGTATGTACATAGTATATTGTTTATCTGTTTGTTTTTTAGTTCTTCTAGGTCTTTGGTAAACATTTCTTGCATTTTCTCAATTTTTACTTCCATTCTTTGAGATTCTGGATCAGCTTCACTATCATTATTCTGAATATTTTTTTATGGAAGTTTGCCTATCTCCACTTCATTTGGTTGTTTTTCTAGGGTTTTACCTTGTCCCTTTTTCTTGGGGATGGTTTTGGTCACTGCCTCCTGTACAATGTTATGAACCTCCATCCATAGTTCCTCAGGGATTTTGTCTATCAGATCTAACCCCTTGAGTCTATTTGTCACTTCCATTGTATAATCATAAGGGATTTGATTTAGGTTATACTCAGCAGTGGCCACAGGCCTGGAAAAGGTCAGTTTTCATTCCAATCCCAAAGAAGGACAGTGCCAAAGAATGTTCAAACTACTGCACAATTGCATTCATTTCACATGCTAGCAAGATTGTACTCAAAATCCTCCAAGCTAGGCCTCAACAGTACGTGAACCGAGAACTTCCAGATGTACAAGCTGGATTTAGAAAAGGCAGAGGAACCAGAGATCAAATTGCCAGCATCTGTTGAATCATAGAAAAATCAAGAGAGTTCCAGAAAAATACCTGCTTCTGCTTCATCTGCTATTCTAAAGCTTTTGCTTGTGTGGATCACAACAAACTGTGGAAAACTCTTAAAGAGATTGGAATACCAGACCATCTTATCTGCCTTCTGAAAAACCTGTATGCAGGTCAAGAAGCAACAGTTAGAACTGGACATGAAACAACAGACTGGTTGCAAACTGGGAAAGGAGTATGCCAAGGCTGTATATTGTCACTCTGTTTATTTAACTTATATGCAGAGTACATCATGCTTACTGCCAGGTTGGAGAAAGCACAAGCTGGAATCAAGATTGCCAGGAGAAATATCAATAACCTCAGATATGCAGATGACACCACCATATGTCAGAAAGCAAAGAGAAACTAAAGAACCTCTTGATAAAGGTTAAAGAAAAGAGTAAAAAAAGCTGGTTTAAAAACTCAACATTTAAAAAACGAAGATCATGGCATCTGGTCCCATCACTTCATGGCAAATAGATGGGGAAACAATGGAAACAGTGACACACTTTATTTTCTTGGGTTCCAAAATCACTGTGGATGGTGATATTAAAAGACGCTTGCTCCTTGGGAAAGAAAGCTATGACAAACATAGACAGTATATTAAAAAGCAAAGACATTACTTTGCGGACGAGGGTCTGTATATCAAAGCTATGGTTTTTCCAGTAGTCATGTATGGATGTGAGTTGAACCATAAAGAAAGCTGAGCACTGAAGAGTTGATGCTTTTGAACTGTGGTTGTAGAAGACTCTTGAGAGTCCCCTGGACTGCAAGGAGATTGAATCAGGCAATCCTAAAGGCAATAAAGCCTGAATATTCTTTGGAAGGACTGACGCTGAAACTGAAGCTCCAGTACTTTGACCACCTGATGTGAACAGCTGACTCACTGGAAAAGACAGTGATGCTGTGAACGATGGAAGGCAGGAGGAGAAGGGGACAACAGAGGATGAGATGGTTGGATGGCATCACTAACTCAGTGGACATGAGTTTGAGCAAGCTCCGGGCACTGGTAAAGGACAGGGAAGCCTGGCATGCTGCAGTCATGGGGTAGCAAAGAGTTGGACATGACTGAGTGACTGAACAACAACAACAATATCTTGTGCCTTCATCTGGTACAAAACACTTTACTTTTTCATCCTGTTAACTTTCTGTGATGTGGTTTTGGTTCTAGCTGCAGCAGAATTATGGTTCATCTTGCTTCTTCTGTCTGCCCTCTGGTGGATGAGGCTTTTCTTGTTCAAGATGGCAGAGTAGAATGAAGTGCACACATCTCCTCCTGCCAGTGTTGGAGGGTCTCCCTTGGAGGTGTGGGTTGGCAGTGGCTCACCATGGGGACAGGCGCACTGGCAACAGCAATCCTGGAAGGGGCCTCCTGGCATAAGTCCTCTTGGGGGGATTCCACCAATCCTGCCATAGAGCCTGTAGACCCCAAGGCTGGGCTGCCTCAGGTCAAACACTCAACAGGGAGGGAGCGCAACCCCACCCATCAGCAGATAATTGGATTAAAGCTTTACTGAGCATGGCCCTGCCCACAGAGCAAGATCCAGTTTTTTTCCACCACCAGGCCCCCCCATCAGCTGCATCAGCTGGACTTTCTGTTGTGTGAGACTATATACATATATAATCGATGCTTCTCCTTTGACTACTGTCTTCTGCTCATTAAGGGTTAAAGAAAACGTTTGCTCTAGATTCTTAGAGATTCTTATGTCCCAAAGTGTAAGAAGACCTTGGATGTTCTGTGAAAAGTGGTGAAATCTTTACCCATATGACTAAGAAGCACAAGTGAAACGTATAGATTCCCAAAACCAACAAGCCTTTGGGATAAATGAGATCAGTGGTTACACAGTATACCTGCCCAAGTCAAAAAAATACATCATTATTGAATCATAGGCAGGCAGAATTTTGTGCAGTTATTTTTGATGAACATGACTGGGTCCCCAGGTACGTGGAGGAAGAGGTGCATTGCAGGAGAGTGAAGAAAAACTGTCTTGCTCTCATCACAGTGAGTACTCAGTATATCTACATACTGGGAGTCAACCTCTAGGAGGTAGATGATGAAGAGGGAAAGGGACAGTGATATGCCAGCTGATGTCCAGTCACAGCTGTGGGTGACATCACACTGAAACAAGATTCAGTCAGTCATTTCAGTCGCTCATTCATGTCCGACTCTTTGCAACTCCATGAATCACAGCACACCAGGCCTCCTTGTCCATCACCAACTCCCGGAGTTTATCCAAACCCATGTCCATTGAGTAGGTGATGACATTCAGCCATCTCATCCTCTGTCGTCCCCTTCTCATCCTGCCCTCAATCCCTCCCAGCATCAGGGTCTTTTCCAATGAGTCAACTCTTTGCATGAGGTGGCCAAAGTATTCAAGTTTCAGCTTCAGCATCAGTCCTTACAATGAACACCCAGGACTGATCTCCTTTAGTAATTCCAACATTACCTGGAGCAAATATTCCCAAACCACAAGTCAGTTTTTTGTCTTGCAGGGAGATGAATGAACTACGAAAAAAAAATTATAGTGAGTTTTTCATGTTTAAGAATTAAAGTATGACTAAGGGAAATAAGGAGAAAGCAATGGTACCCCACTCCAGTACTCTTGCCTGGAAAATCCCATGGATGGAGGAGCCTAGAGGGCTGCAGTCCATGGGGTCGCTGAGGGTCGGACACGACTGAGTGACTTCACTTTCACTTTTCACTTTCATGCATTGGAGAAGGAAATGGCAACCCACTCCAGTGTTCTTGCCTGGAGAATCCCAGGGACAGGGGAGCCTGGTGGGCTGCGGTCTATGGGGTCGCACAGAGTCGGACACGACTGAAGCGACTTAGCAGCAGCAGCAGCAGCAAGGAAAATAAAGCTGAGCATGGAAAAATTGATACTTTTGAACTGTGGTATTGGAGAAGATTCTTGAGAGTCCCTTGGACTGCAAGGAGATCCACCCAGTCCATCCTAAAGGAAATCAATCCTAAATATTCATTGGAAGGACTGATGCTGAAGCTGAAACTCCAATACTTTGGCCACTTGATTCAAAGAACTGACTCATTTGAAAAGACCCTGATGCGGGGAAAAATTGAAGGTGGGAGAAGAAGGGGACGACAGAAGATGAGCTGGTTGGATGGCATCACCGACTCAATGGACACAAGTTTCGGTAAGCTCCGGGAGTTGGTGATGGACAGGGAAGCCTGGCATGCTGCAGTCCATGGCATCACAAAAAGTTGGACATGACTGCAACTGAACTGAATTGAACTGAGGAAGTCAGAAAGAGAAAGACAAATACCATATGATATCATTTATAGGTAGAATCTAAAATATGACACAAAAGAAATTATGTATAAAACAGAAGCAGGCTCACAGATACAAGGAACAGACTTGTAGTTGCCAAGCAGGAGGGTTGGATTATGAGCTTGTGATTAGCAAATGCAAACTCTTAAATATAGAATAAATAAACAGCAAAATCCTACCATATAGGACAGGGAACTGTATTCAATATCCTATGATAAACAATACAGGCTTCCCTGGTAGCTCAGTGGTAAAGAATCCACCTGCAATGCAGGAGACACAGGAGACTCAGATTTGATTTCTGGGTCAGGAAGACCCCCCTGGAGGAGGGCATGGCAACACACTCGGGCATTCTTGCCTAGAGAATCCCATTGACAGAGGAGCCTGGTGGGCCATAGTCTGTAGGGTCACAAAGAATAAGATGACTGAAATGACCAAGCACACACGCATGATAAACAATAATGAAAAAAAAAAGAAAAAAAATCTGAAGTGTGAGATTACATTTTTCTTAATCTTTAAAAGTATGTGTGTCCTTGTTTTGGAAATGATAGTAGCTTTTCTTTTCTTTTTCTTTGTTTTAATATACTTGGCAAAATAAACAACTATCAACTCTCATGTTAGCCCCATGGCTTTACATTTTTGTATGTGATACTTTTCTTGCGCATTGTCGGTAGTTATGCTACTCTCCACATGTGGGAACCACTGCTCCCCCATGTAGCATATTGAGAGCTTAGTCAAGACTTTCATGTTGAGTTGAAAAATGGTGAGAAGGGACAAGAAAATGAAATAGAAATGACCCAGAGGATGTGAAAGGGAAGAGCCCATTGAAGAGTCTAAGTGCAAACTGATATATAATTTATATTTAAACAAAATGTCTTTTTCCAAGACAATAGTACTAAAATGGCTATGGTGATTATTTCCAGGCAGCTCTCTGGGCTTCCCAGGTGGCTCAGTGGTAAAGAACCCACCTGCCAATGCAGGAGACACAGATTTGATCCCTGGATTGGGAAGATCCCCTGGAGAAGAAAATAGCAACCCACTCCAGTATTCTTGCCTGGGAAATCCCATGGACAGAGGAGCCTGGACGGCTACAGTCCGTGGGCAAAAGAGTCAGACATGACCCAGAGGCTAAACAACAACAACATGATGACTCGATGCCTTGGGGTTGTTTCTGGTTTGTTATTCTGATTTGATGTATACTCACAGGCTTGAAGGAAGTAAATCAGTTCCTATGAGTCACTGGAAATATTATTAAAAGAAGTGTTAAGAAATTAACTGCTCTGTTTTAAACTCACAATTTTAGGTTTATTATAAAATATTATACTGAAAGTTAGTATGATCCTGCTATCTAGTATGTGACCATTGCGAGTTATAAAATCATATATATTTTTTCCTGGTAAAGAATTTGTTATCAAAAATGGTGAGATATCTTTTGAAATCATGGGATAAGACGCTGCTGGATTCAAGCTATCAAAGTTTCATAAGCCATTCCTACTGATGCACTAAAATACTTCATATATGAGGTCTGATTACAAGAGAGTTGGATGGATTTATATGTATGGTTGATGAAATCTGTCTCCTTTATCTACAGTAATATTTTGGACATGAACAAGAACTTTTAAGTGAGATGGGGTAGAGCATAGTAACTTTGGAGTCAGACTCATTTTAACCTCTCAAGCTTAGGCAAGTCACTTAACCTTTCTGAGCCTCACATTCTTTAACTGTAAAATGTGGACAATAAAAATTCCAACCAAGGAAATTATGTTCAGTATGATAGGTTGAGGAAATGCTAAATCTTCCCTTCATACACCAAATCACCAAAATGATAGTAAAAGGAAATACATAGCCAAGCTATAAAACAACAAAGGGACTGTCTGTGCACTTAAAATGGGGAGTCCTTGATAGAAAAAGTAGAACAGGAACCACAGCAGAGAGCTGAGGCCACCATACTGCTGCTAAGGGCTCAGGTGGTCTCTGGGCTCTTGTAGCATTGTCTCTGTGAGTCTGAATCCACCACTGTCATGAGACTGCCCCAACAAGAGGGGACAGACTGTATAAGTGACCCGCACTGTAAGGAGATCAAACCAGCCAATCCTAAAGGAAGTCAGTCCTGAATATTCATCAGAAGGACTGATGCTGAAGCTGAAACTCCAATACATTGGCCACCTGATGCAAAGAACTGACTCATTGGAAAAGACCCTGATGCTGGGAAAGATTGAAGGGAAGAGGAGAAGGGGACAACAGAGGATGAGATGGTTGGATGGCATGACCGACTCGATAGTTTGAGCAAACCAAGAAGTTGGTGATGAACAGGGAAGCCTGGCATGCTGCAGTCCATAGGGTCGCAAAGAGTCAGACATGACTGAGTGACTGAACTGAATTTGCCATCACAACTCCCATTCCAGATTCCCTTCTTATAATATGACTTGAACATAGTTCTCATTGAGGGATAGAATCTGTGTTCTCATCCCTTAAATTTAGGCAGGGTTGTGGTTATGGTACTTACATAGCCAAAGCTAAATCATGAAAGGTAATACAGCTTCCCTCTGGATCTCTCAGGACACTAGCTTTTGGGACTGATCTACTCTCCTACACCCCATTGTTGAGGTCCACATGATGAGAAGCCAAATCCCCTGATTATGCCCAGGCTGAGCTTCTATATGATAGCAAACAGCAACTGGTCAGTCACATGAGTGTCTAATTATCTACTTACAGCTACTGAGAAAAGAATCCTTGATTTATGGTTTAAATAGCACATTGAACCAGTTGAAGGGTGAATCAGTGAGCCAAAACGTTGAACCGATGAGTATTTCAGAGTGTAATACAAAAAGAACAAGAGATTAAAAAATAAAGAATAATAGTGAGGGAAATGTGTAGTCTCAGGTTTACTGAAGTGGAGAAGCCATCAGAAGGACAGCAGCAGCCACTGCCTAGTGATGAGCATCCCACAAACTTTCCATGGGTGAGATCACAATATTTTGTGGACAATCCATATAACTTGAGCTGTCTCCCTGACCACAATGTTAATATGCTCCAGGGCACACAATTTCAGCCAAACATCTACCAAGGACATAAAAATAAGTTTATCATTACCACAAAATGGGTTTATTTTTTCTTTTATAAACCCTGTATCACTATTTTCCCCCTGGTAATCAATCTGTATATGTTTTATCTTCCTCTTATTCAAGTAAATTTCATCTTTGTTTTTAACTAAACTGAATGTCTTTGCTTACTCTTTGATGAAAGTATGGGAAAAAGTAAAGAAAAAAATTAAAATAGATGAAATCTAAGCACTGTGATAAGAGTTTTAGGAAGAGAAAATGAAGAGAATGGAAGGAAGTCAGTATCTGAAAATTTCCAATACCTGAGATGGTCATAGTTTTCAGATTTATAGAGACCACCAGTGCAGAACAGGATAAATAAAAATAACCTATACTTAGAAACTTTGTATGAAACTTCAGAACATTAACAAAAAACAGAAAAACTTTAAAATAACAATTATATTAGTGAAATACAAATCAAAACTAGAATCAGGTATCAACTCACAGTGGTCATAATGGCCATCATTAAAATGTCTATAAATAACAAATACTGCAGAAAAATAAACACTCCTATTTATGGGAATGTAAATTGGTGCAGCCATTATGGAAACCAATATGGAGTTTTCTTAAAAAACTAAAAATAGAACTACCATGTCATCCAGTAATCCCACTCCTAGGCATATATCTGGAGAAAAGATACATGAACCCTAATGTTCATAGAAGCACTATTTATGGTAGCCAAGATATGAAAACAACTTAGATGTCTGAGAGATGGCTAAATTAAGAAGATGTGGTGTGTATATATATATTACATACATACGGAGTATTCCTCAGCAACAAAAAAATAGTGAAATAATGTCATTTGTAGCAACATGGATGGACCTAGAAATATCATACAAAGTGAAGAAAGTTAGAGAAAGACAAATAGTATATGATATTACTTATATATGGTATCTAAAATATGATATAAATCAACTTATTTATAAAACACAAACAAAAACTGTTATAGAAAACAAACTTATGGTTACCAAAGGGGAGAGCAAGTAGGGGAGGGACAAATTCAAACTTTGGGACTCAGATCAGATCAGATCAGATCAGTTGCTCAGTCGTGTCCGACTCTTTGCGACCCCATGAATCGCGGCACGCCAGGCCTCCCTGTCCATCACCAACTCCCGGAGTTCACTCAGACTCACATCCATTGAGTCAGTGATGCCATCCTGCCATGTCATCCTCTGTCGTCCCCTTTTCCTCCTGCCCCCAATCCCTCCCAGCATCAGAGTCTTTTCCAATGAATCAACTCTTCGCATGAGGTGGCCAAAGTACTGGAGTTTCAGCTTTAGCATCATTCCTTCCAAAGAAATCCCAGGGCTGATCTCCTTCAGAATGGACTGGTTGGATCTCCTTGCAGTCCAAGGGACTCTCAAGAGTCTTCTCCAACACCACAGTTCAAAAGCATCAATTCTTCCGCGCTCAGCTTTCTCACATCCATACATGACCACAGGAAAAATCATAGCCTTGACTAGACGAACCTTTGTTGGCAAAGTAATGTCTCTGCTTTTCAATATGCTATCTAGGTTGGTAATAACTTTCCTTCCAAGGAGTAAGTGTCTTTTAATTTCATGGCTGCAGTCACCATCTGTAGTAATTTTGGAGCCCAGAAAAATAAAGTCTGACACTGTTTCCACTGTTTCCCCATCTATTTCCCATGAAGTGATGGGACCAGATGCCATGATCTTCGTTTTCTGAATGCTGAGCTTTAAGCCAACTTTTTCACTCTCCTCTTTCACTTTCATCAAGAGGCTTTTTAGTTCCTCTTCACTTTCTGCCATAAGAGTGGTGTCATTTGCATATCTGAGGTTATTGCTATTTCTCCCGGCAATCTTGATTCCAGCTTGTGTTTCTTCCAGTCCAGCATTTCTCATGATGTACTCTGCATATAAGTTAAATAAACAGGGTGACGATATACAGCCTTGATGAACTCCTTTTCCTATTTGGAACCAGTCTGTTGTTTCATGACCAGTTCTAACTGTTGCTTCCTGACCTGCATACAGATTTCTCAAGAGGCAGATCAGGTGGTCTCGTATGCCCATCTCTTTCAGAATTTTCCACAGTTGATTGTGATCCACACAGTCAAAGGCTTTGGCATAGTCAATGAAACAGAAATAGATGCTTTTATGGAACTCTCTTGCTTTTTCGATGATCCAGCGGATGTTGGCAATTTGATCTCTGGTTCCTCTGCCTTTTCTAAAACCAGCTTGAACATCAGGAAGTTCATGGTTCACATATTGCTGAAGCCTGGCTTGGAGAATTTTGAGCATTACTTTACTAGTGTGTGAGATGACTGCAATTGTGCAGTAGTTTGAACATTCTTTGGCATTGCCTTTCTTTGGGATTGGAATGAAAACTGACCTTTTCCAGTCCTGTGGCCACTGCTGAGTTTTCCAAATTTGCTGGCATATTGAGTGCAGCACTTTCACAGCATCATCTTTCAGGATTTGGAATAGCTCCACTGGAATTCCATCACCTCCACTAGCTTTGTTCGTAGTGATGCTTTCTAAAGCCCACTTGACTTCACATTCCAGGATGTCTGGCTCTAGGTCAGTGATCTCACCATTGTGATTATCTGGGTCGTGAAGATCTTTTTTGTACAATTCTTCTATGTATTCTTGCCATCTCTTCTTAATATCTTCTGCTTCTGTTAGGTCCATACCATTTCTGTCCTTTATCGAGCCCATCTTTGCATGAAATGTTCCTTTGGTATCTCTGATTTTCTTGAAGAGATCTCTAGTCTTTCCCATTCTGTTGTTGTCCTCTATTTCTTTGCATTGATCACTGAAGAAGGCTTTCTTATTGCTTCCTGCTAGTCTTTGGAACTCTGCATTCAGATGTTTATATTTTTCCTTATCTCCTTTGTTTTTCACTTCTCTTCTTTTCACAGCTATTTGTAAGGCCTCCCCAGACAGCCATTTTGCTTTTTTGCATTTCTTTTCCATAGGATGGTCTTGATCCCTGTCTCCTGTACAATGTCACGAACCTCATTCCTGATAGAGTTCATCAGGCACTCTATCTATCAGATCTAGGCCCTTAAATCTATTTCTCACTTCCACTGTATAATCACAAGGGATTTGATTTAGGCCATACCTGAATGGTCTAGTGGTTTTCCCTACTTTCTTCAATTTCAGTCTGAATTTGGCAATAAGGAGTTGATGGTCTGAGCCACAGTCAGCTCCTGGTCTTGTTTTTGCTGACTGTATAGAGCTTCTTCTTCATTGGCTGCAAAGAATATAATCAATCTGATTTCGGTGTTGACCATCTGGTGATGTCCATGTATAGAGTCTTCTCTTGTGTTGTTGGAAGAGGGTGTTTGTTATGACCAGTGCATTTTCTTGGCAAAACTCTATTAGCCTTTGCCCTGCTTCATTCCGTATTCCAAGGCCAAATTTGCCTGTTACTCCAGGTTTTCTTGACTTCCTACTTTTGCATTCCAATCCCCTATAATGAAAACGACATCTCTTTGGGGTGTTAGTTCTAGAAGGTCTTGTAGGTCTTCATAGAACCATTCAACTTCAGCTTCTTCAGTGTTACTGGTTGGGGCATAGACTTAGATTACTGTGATATTGAATGGTTTGCCTTGGAAATGAACAGAGATCATTCTGTCATTTTTGAGATTGCCTCCAAGTACTGCATTTTGGACACTTCTGTTGACCATGATGGCCACTCCATTTCTTCTGAGGAATTCCTGCCCTCAGTAGTAGATATAATGGTCATCTGAGTTAAATTCACCCATTCCAGTCCATTTCAGTTCGCTGATTCCTAGAATGTCGACATTCACTCTTGCCATCTCTTGTTTGACCACTTCCAATTTGCCTTGATTCATGGACCTGACATTCCAGGTTCCTATGCAATATTGCTCTTTACAGCATTGGACCTTGCTTCTATCACCAGTCACATCCACAGCTGGGTATTCTTTTTGCTTTGGCTCCATCCCTTCATTCTTTCTGGAGTTATTTCTCCACTGATCTCCAGTAGCATATTGGGCACCTACTGACCTGGGGAGTTTCTCTTTCAGTATCCTATCATTTTGCCTTTTCATACTGTTCATGGGGTTCTCAAGGCAAGAATACTGAAGTGGTTTGCCATTCCCTTCTCCAGTGGACCACATTCTGTCAGATCTCTCCACCATGACCCGCCCATCTTGGGTTGCCCTGGGCATGGCTTAGTTTCATTGAGTTAGACAAGGCTGTGGTCCTAGTGTGATTAGATTGACTAGTTTTCTGTGAGTATGGTTTCAGTGTGTCTGCCCTCTGATGCCGTCTTGCAACACCTACTGTCTTACTTGCGTTTCTCTTACCTTGGGGGTGGGGTATCTCTTCATGGCTGCTCCAGCAAAACACAGCCATTGCTCCTTACCTTGGAAGAGGGTATCTCCTCACTGCCACCCTTCCTGATCTTCAACGTGGGATAGCTCCTCTAGGCCCTCCTGCACCTGCGCAGCCATGGCTTCTTGGACATGGGGTTGGTCCTCCTGGCCATAGCCCCTGGCTTCGGGCGTGGGGTTGCTCCTCCTGGCTGCTGCCCCTGGCCTCGGGCTTAGGGGTGTGGGGTAGCTCCTCCCGCCTTCTGCCCCTGGCCTCGGGCTTGAGGCGTAGGGTAACTCCTCAGTTCGCTGCCCCTGACCTCGGACGCAGGGTAACTCCTCTCTTCGCCACACCTGACCTCGGACGCGGGACTAGCAGACACAAACTATTATGTATAAAATAGACAAATAATAAGGACCTATAACACAAGGAACTATATTCAATAGCTTGTAATAACCTATGATGGAAAATAGTCTGAAAAAAATTTGCACATATATAAATGAATCACTTTTCTATACACCTGAAATATTGTAGATCAACTATACTTCAATCAAAATAAGAATTATAAAAAAGATAGCAATTACAAACTCTAGGAGACAGTAAAGGACAGGAAAGCCTGGCGTGCTGTAGTCCATGGAGTCACAAAGAGCAGGATAGAACTGAGTGACTGAACAACAGAGCAGTTACAAAAGGCAGATTAACTACAATGGAATGATAATTTGAGTGACACCAGACTTCTACTTAGCAATATTTAAATCAAGTAGACAATGGAGAAATATCTTCAAAACCATGATGGAAAATAATTTTGAACTTATTTTTATACCTAGCTCAATTGTAATTCAGGTATGCACATTAAATAAGTAAATTTTCAGACAATAAGGACTCAGAAATTTTACTACCACAGATCCTCACCAAAAGAACTTTTAAAAAATGTATTCCAATGAGAAGACAGTTAAATGAAATAATACATAGGAAACAATATGATGTTAAATCTGATTTTTATCTACTATTAAAAGGGACAGAAATATATAGCACTATTTTTCTCCTTGTCAAAATATATAGCACCATTCTTCTTATTTGTGTCTTGAATATGGATTGATATACAGAGATACAGCAAGTGTCTTGTAACCATGAAACTAAAGGAAGAAAAGAAAAAAGCAAAAGAGCCATAGAAGTGTCAATCTTGATATTTTTACCTATTGTATCCAGAAATTCACCTGCCTGTCTGTTATGTGAGAAAAACAAATTTCTATTTATTTAGGCCCTTGGTGATTCAATTTACTGCTACTTCTCCCAGTGTACCCCTAAGTGACTTTAGTCCCTATTTTTCTTATCCTTAGAGTATGAGCTATTAGGATTAAATGGGAGATTAGTTAAAACTTTCCAGTACCTAATACATTCTCCAATGAATATTAAGCCTCTTCTTAATCCTCCAGATTGTAAGCTCAAGAGACCAAACTATCTTCATTATAGTATTTATCTCTATTCTCATTGCATAAGAATTCAATCCAGGGCATTGGATATTTATTGAATGCCAACTTATAGGCTAGGTATTTTGATAATTGTTGATGCATAGTAAAATATCAATAAATGTTGAATGGATACATGAATAAAAGCTCCAGATAGGTCAGTAGGAATTAATATCGTTGCTTTAAATATTATCAGATTAAACACTTACCTTTTCTGTTTATTCCTCCTCTGCTAACACAGATTTTGAAATGTCCCAATGAGTGCTTTTTACCATATTTTGTCATCTTACTGGCTTCTTTCCCTCTTAGCATTCAACATATGATTTTTATTTCATTCTAAAGAAAGCTTTAATTGGAGGGGGAAAGTGACTTCATCATCCTCACTCTATCGACCCAGAGTTTTGTCAATTTAAACTTATTTCAAGAGTTGTGAACTCCTTGAATTCTCAAACAAGTAACCAAAAGATAACATACCCAGAATGGAGGGGTGTTTTCTATTTTTTGAAATAATTCATACACAGGGACACAAAATGTTATGAACATTAATCTTTGAAAAGGAAGTATCAGGGAAAGGGGAAAGGAAAAGACAAATTTTTTATTGGTAAAAAAATATTCAAGAACATTATATGCAAAGAAATGTTAAAGGAGAGCTGTCCTCATAAAGAAGAAATTGATGGATGAGTGGAAGAAGTTATTAAAAATGGTTTATAGAGGCTATAGTAAATAGAATAATTTGGTCAAGTAGATAAGCCTTACAAACTATTTCATATTGAAAATAAACATCTGAAAGTAAGAAAAGCAGAAGTAGCACCAGATTCTATATAAGGAAAAAAAAAAAGTGTGCTTAAAGCAAAGGTATGCAAAACAGAAAACACACCAGCATCAGCCTTTGCTGTCATATAGGAGGGGATTCATAATGTTGGCTGCCCAGTAATATAGAAACAAAATCAGAGTTTATCAGAAAAGAAGCAGGCAGAGCAAAAATTTGTGACCCCAATGACTGATGGACTGCCTGGGAGAGCAGAGAAGCCAAAACACATATAAACACTCAGGTGAGAAATAACCAGGGGCACTTCTTGTTGGGTAATATACTGGGCCTATGGTCAGACCTAACAGGTCTTCTCTCCTTCCTAGCTGTGTGACCTTGAGAAGGTCACTTCTTCTCTCATCATGATCTATTAATTGGGAATAAAACAGGGTTATTGTGAGGATCCAGAGAAAATGGATATAAAAGAGATGATTAAAATTATAGAGGTGGGATGGGAACAAAGGTGAGAGGGAGGTTCAAGAAGGAGGGGACATGTGTATACCTATGGCTCATTCATGTTGATACTTGGCAGAAACCAACACAATACTGTAAAGCAATTATCATTCAATTAAAAATAAATAAATTTTAAAAAGAAAAAAATTATGATGGAAAATAGAAGCAGCAGTAGGTAGAGAAGAGAAAATAAAAAGTGAGAATTCATTTTGTCCATAAGATAATACTCAGTGTTGATTGGAAATGATTTTCTTGGTGCCAGGAAAAAACTATATGTACCAAAAATATTTTAAGAAACATCTTTGAGTGCTTACCACATACTAGGAACTATACATAATGATTCTACTATAAAAGATAGTCCCTTGGACTTTCATGTTCATCATGGAAGTTACCACACAGAGGGAAGTAAAGAATAATTTAATAGAGTACATGTGAAATCCTGTCGCATATCAGATAAGTTGTATATGCTGTAAAGATATATAATGGTAATTTGGATAAAGGATTAGGAAGAGAGTAAGATGTATTGGTCAGTTATTGTTGAAATAATGTTGCATAAAAACCATTCCCCAAAGTCAGTTGCTAACAACAGGTAATACATAGTTTTTTTACTCATAACTCTATAATTGGTGGGGCCAGTGCTGGACTCAGCTGAGATTAGCAGGATTTATTGTCAGAGGCTATATATTGGGTTCAGATCGGCTCTACATGTCTTCTCTTTTAGAGACCAGAAGGTACCTTGGGTGTATTCTCATGGCAGATGGCCTAACCTCAAGAGGGATGAGTACACATTTCTCATGTTACTTAGGACCTCATCTTGGATCTGTCATACCATTACTTTTGCTGACAATCCATTGGTCAAAATAACTCACATGGCCAAGTCCAACATTAATGGGTGGGGGGGGGGGGAGGATTATACTCTGTTCAGAAGAGTAGATGCTGCAAGATTATATGGCAAAGATGTGGTAATATTATCTTATTGATGGGGAATGGAGTATTGGTTGGGAGTAATAATTTCATCCTATCCTATGTCCACAAAAAAGACATGTATGCAGCATTATTCACAGTAGCAGAGACTGGAAACAACCAAAATGTCTATCAGCCACAGAACAGATGAACAGAATGTGGTATATTCATAGACTATAGAATTCATAGAATATTCACAGAATCCTATACAACACTAAGAAGAGGTGGCAAGAATACACAGAAGATTGTACAAAAGAGATATTCACGACCCAGATAATCATGATGGTATGATCACTCACCTAGAGCCAGACATCCTGGATGTGAAGTCAAGTGGGCCTTAGGAAGCATCACTACAAACAAAGCTAGTGGAGGTGATGGAATTCCAGTTGAGCTCTTTCAAATCCTAAAAGATACTGTGGAAATGCTGCACTCAATATGCCAGCAAATTTGGAAAACTCAGCAGTGGCCACAGGACTGGAAAAGGTCAGTTTTCATTCCAGTCCCAAAGAATGCTCAAACTACTGCATAATTGCACTCATCTCACACACTAGTAAAGTAATGCTCAAAATTCTCCAAGCCAGGCTTCAGCCATACATGAACTGTGAACTTCCAGATGTTCAAGCTGGTTTTAAAAAAGGCAGAGGAACCAGAGATCAAATTGCCAACATCCGCTGGATCATGGAAAAAGCAAGAGAGTTCCAGAAAAACATCTATTTCTGCTTTATTGACTATGCCAAAGCCTTTGACTGTGTGGATCACAATCAACTGTGGAAAATTCTGAAAGAGATGTGAATACCAGACCACCTGACCTGCCTCTTGAGAAACCTGTATGACCTGCCTCTTGAGAAATCTGTATGCAACAGTTAGAATACAGAATGTTGTTCTGGATACAGAACAACAGACTGGCTCCAAATAGGAAAAGGAGTACATCAAGGCTGTATATTATCACCATATTTATTTAACTTCTATGCAGAGTACATCATGAGAAACGCTGGGCTGGATGAAGCACCAGCTGGAATCAAGATTGCCGGGAGAAATATCAGTAACCTCAGATATGCAGATGACACCAGTCTTTTGGCAGAAAGTGAAGAAGAAGTAAAGAGCCTCTTGATGAAAGTGAAAGAGGAGAGTGAAAAAGTTGGCTTAAAGCTCAACATTCAGAAAACTAAGATCATGGCATTCAGTCCCATCACTTCATGGGAAATGGATAGAGAAACAGTGGAAACAGTGGCGGACTTTTTTTGGGGGGGAGGGGAGCTCCAAAATCACTGCAGATGGTGACTGCAGTGATTTCTGCTTTATTGACTATGCCAAAGCCTTTGACTGTGTGGATCACAATAAACTGTGAACTGTGATGAAATTAAAAGACGCTTACTCCTTGGAAGGAAAGTTATAACCAACCTAGACAGCATATTAAAAAGCAGAGACATTGCCAACAATGGTCCATCAAGTCAAGGTTATGGTTTTTCCAGTAGTCATATATGGATGTGAGAGTTGGACTATAAAGAAAGCTGAGCACCAAAGAATTGATGCTTTTGAACTGTGGTGTTGGAGAAGACTCTTGAGAGTCCCTTGGACTGCAAGGAGATCCAACCAGTCCATCCTAAAGGAGATCAGTCCTAAGTGTTCATTGGAAGGACTGATACTGAAGCTGAAACTCCAATACTTGGGCCACCTGATGTGAATAGCTGACTCATTTGCAAAGACCCTGATGCTGGGAAAGATTGAGGGCAGGAGGAGAAGGGGACGACAGAGGATGAGGTTGTTGGATGGCATCACCGACTCAATGGACATAGGTTTGGGTGAACTCCAGGAGTTGGTGATTGACAGGGAGGCCTGGTGTGCTATGGTCCATCAGGTCGCAAAGAGTCAAACACGACTGAGTGACTGAACTGAACTGAACTGATACAGCACTAATAAGAAATAGAGTTCTGATACATTCTCCAATATAGGTGAACCTCAAAACCACGCTAAGAGAAAAGCCAGACACAAAAGACCACATATCAGATAATTCCATTTATTTAAATGTCCAGAAAGAAAAACCTATAGAGATAGAAAATATTGATAGATTAGTGGTTGCCTGGGGTGGAGTTTGGGGAGTGATGATAAATGGGCAAGAAGGATTTTTTATTGGAGTAATGGGAATGTTCTAAAATTGTAGTGATGATTGCTGAACTCTGTAAACTTACAAAGTGATTAGATTGCTCACTTTTTAAAAATTCATGAATTTTATGGTATGTGAATGTACCTTAATAAAAGTATAAAAAAAAAGAAAGAAAGAAAATTGATTCATTGTTCGGTTCCAAGAAATAGGCAATTATTCTATCTCAAGGGTTTTTCTAGAGAAAGCCCACACAGAGCCAAAAACAAATAAATAAATAAAAATAAACAAATTTAACTGGGCACCTGCATTTTAAAAACTGGCTGACATAGGGACTGGCAGATAGCAGGGGCAAAGTAAGTGATGGGCGTTTTTGTTATCATTTCAGATAGATGGACCAGCAATGTGTAAAGATGTGGTGGAGAGAGGAAGCAAGGCATGTTCAAGGGGCCAGTGATTTGGAGTTACCAGAAGGTGGATGATATGTGGAAGAGTAACCACAGAGGAACCTGCCCCAGGTCACCAAGTTGGGAGATCGTAGAACCTTTAATGGGGACTTGGCTCAGACTGACAGCAAAGTAAACGCTTGTCTCCTGGAGCATGTGTCATATGAAGTGCCGTCTGGGGAGACCCCTGGGTTGCAAGCTTTAATTATCTATCTATTCCTCTAGGGAAAACAAAAGAAGTTTATTTGGGGGTGTTTAAATTAGTGTACAAACAACAAGGAAACACTGTTTAACTCAGAAAGGAAATTGCAGTGAGCTCATAATGCATCCAGAGAGGGGGTGAAAGAACAAGCACAGACCAGACACCCTGTGACCTTGCTTGGAAATATCAGTGTGGACTTGCTTGGATGTGGCTAAAAGGTAGTCTAAGTTGTTATGGTCCTTCTGATCACTATGGCCACCTCATGTGAAGAGTTGACTCAATGGAAAAGACCCTAATGCTGGGAAGGATTGGGGGCAGGAGGAGAAGGGGATGACAGAGGATGAGATGGCTGGATGGCATCACCAACTCGATGGACATGGGTTTGGGTAGACTCTGGGAGTTGGTGATGGACAGGGAGGCCCGGCGTGCTGCGATTCATGGTGTTGCAAAGAGTCGGACACGACTGAGCGACTGAACTGAACTGATCGCTATGGGCTGAGGGTACACTGACTGTTGCCATGTGCATCCTCTGGGGACAAATGAGCCTGGGATACAGAAGAGACTAGGATGTGCTCTCGAAGTGGCTCACTAGGTCACCTGGATTCAGAGTGGAGCCAAGCAACGATGTATAGGGTAAAAGCAGGGGTCTGAGCTTCTGCAAGAAAGAAGCACAATAAAGGGAGGAAAAGGCTGCCTCTGCATGCTGCTCAAGGTCGCCTTGGAGATAAAAAGAGATCACAAAGATCGATCTGTATTGAAGAGTAAATGCACTCTTGATATACAGTAGAGTGAAAAAGAGCAACTTAGAGAATCATGTATGGTATCTCATTTATGTATTGATGTGTATGGATATCTGTAACCTGTCACTTTCTATATTTATTTCTTCCTTTATTGTGTGCTCCCCAATTGGAAAGTATACTCCAAGAAGGCTGCTTTGTGTCTGGAGCAGTGAGTACCTGGGCACTCAGTAAATAATAGCTGACTGAGCTAAAAACATCTACAAGAGCATGCAGCACACTATGTATTCCCTCTGGGGAGTATGATCATGCACATGCACAAATATTTGTGTGTATTTTTGTTGGGAAAGGCTTTTTGGATGAATTGGCAAAGATTATGGGAAGGAAAGTGCCAGAAGTCTATGCCAATACTGAGAACTCGGGGGTTAAAAAGAGAGAAGGCAGCAGAGATAATAGAGGGGTCATGAGTTGGGCAACTGGAGACAGTGGGAAAAGGAGTGGGAAAAGGGAGGAATCAGGAAAAAGAATTAAACACACTAGGAACTGAAAGAGAAGACTGGAGGGTATGAAAGTAGGAAAGAAATTAAATCAGAGCATATGAGAAAAATCTGACTTTGTCTTGCAAGTTTGAAAGTTTGCTGAATTTGTCCTGCATATTCCTGCGTCTAGTCCCTGGAATGTATTGTTTTCTTTTCCAGGACTCTTCACTCTTCACCTAGCCAACACCTGCTGTTCCTTCCGTCCTGAGCTTAGATGTTTCCTCCAGAGTTTCTGTTGATTCCCTCCTCCTGCCTTGACTATGGCAGCCAAGGTGCTCCTCTTTGTGTTCCTATAGCATCTCCTTCTTCCTCTGCTGTTGCTCAAGTCACTAGGGATTGTAACTGCCAGTTTCACTCATTAATCTTGTCTGCTTTACTGGGAGTGCCTTTAAAATAGAAATGTGTCTTACTAATTTTGGTATTCTAGAATCTGCACAATGGCTGGTTTGGAGTAGGTACTTAACAAATGTTGACAAATAAGTAAATGAATGAATGGTATGAATTTGTGACTTTGAATGAATTTGTGAATTATGAAATTTGTGACTTATGAAACTGAGATGTGGATTTGGAGTTGGAAAACCTTTGCTTAAATCTTTACCTCTCCAACTTCTGGCTCTATAACATAGACAAATCACTTAACCTTTCTAGGGCTTAGTTTTCTCAATTGTGAAATGAGATACTACTATCTGTTTTGCAAGGCACATCACCCAACACACATTAATCTTGTCTGATCATAAATTTTTGTGAAAATAAAGTAATATCATGAGTGGGAAAGCTCTTTGTGAAATAAAAAGTGATTTTCAAATATGTTATTAGAATTTAGAATGTGTGTGTGCATATGTGTGTGAATACATGTATAGTTGGTGAAGAAATATTTTAATATGGAAAGCATTTATAATAAACAATGATAGAACCACTGCTTCTGAATATTTTAAAAGTGTTTTTGATGAGTTAGGGCAGCACTGTCCAATAGAACTTTCTGCAGTGATGTAAATGTTCTAATTTGTGTTGTCCAATACTATAGCCACTAGCTACTTGGGGTTTTTGAGCACCGGAAAAGTAGCTGGTGCAAGTGAGGAACTGAAGTTATTTCTTTTATGTAATTTTAACTAATTTAATTAGACACGTGTGCCTAGTGGCTATCTAATTGATCAACATAGATGCTGAAAATTTCCATCATGACAAAAAGTTCTATTTAGACAGAACTGATTTAGAGTTTTAATTGATGGGGAAAAATGCGGTTGCTTCCAGGATCAGGTAGATATTGGAAATGTCAGAAGTGATTGGATATGAAACTGGAGGGACTGGTGTGCACTCCACCTAAAAGACTTTCCTATTTACTTATAAAAACTTTGGTTTTGGACTGTCACCAGTTTTAATTTCTGCATCAATATCTGGGGATATGTGCCAGTATGGGAGGCGCTGACCTGCTTCAAAGGCTTAAATCCACTGTGAAATTGGAGTTAACTATCACTTATCTACCTACTATTCTACCTACATAACAACATCAGTAATAAAAGGAAGGGGTTGGGCTATCTTGGGTCCCTCTTAGGTGCATGATTCCATCACTGTATTTCCTAAGGAAATTGGTGAGAATGATACTTGAGTCAATGATTCAATAATCTGCATATATGATGATGCAGTAAGTCACAGAAAATGTTTATGACATTTAAGAATTGATAAGAATGCCTGCTGGAGAAGGCAATGGCACCCCACTCCAGTACTCTTGGCTGGAAAATCCCATGGACGGAGGAGCCTGGTGGGCTGCAGTCCATGGGGTCGTGAAGAGTCAGACACAACTGAGAGACTTCACTTTCACTTTTCACTTTCATGCATTGGAGAAGGAAATGGCAACCCACTCCAGTGCTCTTGCCTGGAGAATCCCAGGGATGGGGGAGCCTGGTGGGCTGCCGTCTATGGGGTCACACAGAGTTGGACACGACTGAAGCGACTTAGCAGCAGCAGCAGCAGCAGCAAGAATGCCTGCAGTGATCACTAAAATTTTATGAGACCAGTATGAAAAGCTCAGAAGAATTTTTTTCTGTGTTTAATTTATTTTTATGTAAAATTTATATTATATAATAGATGGCACCTTGAAAATTTTGCTCTTCATATGGCCTCAACAGCAAGAAAAGATGGGTTCATTCTTCATTTTCATCTAATGCTTATACCTTCCTTTTATGATAATTCTGCCTGCATAGTTTCTTGAGGATTAATAATCAAGTCAAAATAAAGAGAGGATCTTGGAAGGAGCTATAATTCACAGCGGTGCCTGGTATATTATAACTATCCCCAGTTGTGTTGAGCAGCAAACACACTGAAGGCAAGCTTTTCCAGAGACAAGTGGAAAATTCAGAAAGGTCACAAAGTTTAGATTAATGAGAAGAGCACATATCACCCATTTGAGTTAGAAAAATTCTATTTTTCTAGAAGCAAATATTTTGTGGAATCAATGAGCTGTGTTTTTCAATAGTATGTCAAGATAATTTATAGTGATATGTCAGTCTACTTTTAAAAGATATTTTCTGACTTTTCCTTTTCTGTTATTTTTTATAGTGTACCTATGTTTCTTGTGGTTATTCAGTTGCTAAGTCATGTCTGACTCTTTGTGACCCCATTGACTGCAGAACACCAGGCTTTCCTGTTCTTCACCATCTCCTGGAGTTTGCTTAAATTCATGTCCATCAAGTCAGTGATTCCAGCCAACTGTTTCATCCTCTGTCACCCTCTTTCCCAGCATCAGGGTCTTTTCCAATGAGTCAGCCCTTCAAATTAGGTGGCCAAAATATTGGAGCTTCAGCTTCAGCATCAGTCCTTTCAATGAATATTCAAGGTTGATTTCCTTTAGGATTGAATGGTTTGATCTCCTTGTAGTCCAAGGGACTCTCAAGAGTCTTCTCCAGCACCACATTTCAAAGGCATCAGTTCTCCGGCACTCAGCCCTCTTTATGGTCCAACTCTCACATCCATACGTGACTACTGGAAAAACCATAGATTTGACTATATGGACTTTTGTCGACAAAGTGATATCTGTGCTTTTTAATGTTTTGTCTAGGCTGGCTATACTTTTCCTTCCAAGGAGCAAGCATATTTTAATTTCATGGCTGCAGTCACCAACCACAGTGATTTTGTAGCCCAATAAAATAAAATCTGTCACTGTTTTCACTTCTATAAACAAGTAGGCTTCCAGAATTAGCCATCACTAAAATCTTAACCCTGGTTTTGCTTCAGAGTTCAGGAGTTCGTTAGGGTCAATTAGTGTTTGCTTTCTAAATGATTTCAATAAGTTGCCCTGGGAACTGAACTTTGTACTGGTCCTGCCTCTTACTGTCAAGGTAGGAGTGCGCAGTCACCAGCTTGGGCTCTGGTCACTGGCCGCAAGAGTTGATTCAAGGCTTGCAGATAAGCCTTCAGACCTGTATACCTTTGGCCTTGTCAGCGCTCCACTAGAATATAGTGGAGAGCAGATCCCATCTCAGTGCAGTGACTTCAGTTCAGTTCAGTCACTCAGTCGTGTCTTTGAGACCCCATGGACTGCAGCATGCCAGCCTCCCTGTCCATCACCAACTCCCAGAGTTTACTCAAACTGCACAATACTGCTACTGAAGTACAGCCCTTCTGAAGCAGTCTCCTTCTACTCCCTGGATCTCAGCGCTGCTGTGGGAGAGGCGAGGAGCCATCTGCTAGAATGAAGAGGTCTAGAAACATGGGATATAGAGGGGCATGGTTGGGAACCCAAAACCAGCTTCATTTTACCCAACCTGTAGAGCAGAGGCTCCCATAAGTGAAGTAGTGAAAGTTGCTCATTCATGTCTGACTCTTTGCAACTCATGGACTGTAGCCTGCCAGGCTCCTCTGTCCATGGATTTCTCCAGGCCAGGATACTAGAGTGGGTAGCTGTTCCCTTCTCCATGGGATCTTCCCAACCCAGGGATTGAACACACATCTCCCACATTGCAGGCAAATTATTTAACATCTGAGCTACCAGGGAAGCCTGGAGAATCTCCCATATAAAAATATAAAAGGCAGTAGAAAAACTCCAGACAATGGCCAAACTGTTAATTGTTTCTCAAAAGTCCTTTAATTAACCTTTGAAACTCACAGCATAAGTGAGGAGCATATTTAAAACTTTGATTCTACAAAATTTTATTTTCCTACAATTTCTTTTCCCCTTTGTCTCCTGTGTGCACATGTGTGAGCTCTAGCTAACATGCTCAGTTGCTTCAGTCATGTCCAACTCTTTGCTGCCCTATGGACTGTAGCCTGCCAGGCTCTCCTGTCCACAGGATTATCTCAGTGAGAATCCTGGAGTGGGTTGCCATTTCCTCCTCCAGGGGATCTTCCTAACCCTGGTAGTGAACCTAAGTCTCCTTTGGCTCCTGCATCGGCAGGTGGATTTATGAGAGCTGAGCCACCTGGGAAGCTCCTATGCTAAAGAGGGCATAAGCCCAAAGACAAAAACAATGCAGGGAGATGTTAGCCAACTGTTGGAGGTTGTTGGAAAGCTGATACACGAGTGGTAACTGACCCAATAGTCTAGAAAAAGCTGAATGGTGAAAGCCTGCAGAGGGTGCTTGTGTGGAGGAGGTAAATAAAGAAACAACCTCATTCCTTTCACAGAGTGCCAAAAATCTTCAGGAATTAGGGGCACTGAAGGTGGGTGCAGCTTATGATAAAATATGTTTGAGTCCAGATGAAGTTAGAAGCCCAACCCCTATCCTGGGCCCACATGGTTAAAAAGGGAAAGATTCAGGGTTCTATAAATTAGGACTTCAGGGATGTGATGGAAGCAGGAAGCAGAACTATGTTAGTCACTAAGGCCCTGACACCAACTTCAAGAACACTAGCAGCCAGAATTTTCCCTCCCAGCCAGGGATGAGAGGAGAAACAAGATGCCAAAGAGAAAAGATGCACAGACATTGTCATGTGGGGATTCTTCTGGCCCTGGCAAGCACAGCCAAGCATGCAGGGCTTCCTATCAGTTTTTTAATACCTCACTCTGTGCATCACTAGCCTTTTGAGGAAAACCTCTTCTGTGAAATATGAAGATCAAAATAAAGAAATGGAGAAAAGGAAACAGGAAATATTGTAGGAAACAGACAGTACAGAATGGGCCAATGGAAACTGAACAACAATAAAACCATAGGGCCAAATGTTTTCAGAGAAATAAGGAAGGTATTGTGTTCATGAAACAAGAACAGAAAGCTAATAAAACCAAACATTCAGAGAGAAGGAAAAAAGAGTTCGTGGAAATTAAAAATGAAAGCATAAGTGAATATTTCAATAGAAGTTTTGGAAGATAAAACAGTAGCTGCTGCTGCTGCTGCTGCTAAGTCACTTCAGACAGTAGCGCAAATTGTCAAAGAATGGAATGCAAAGTAGAAAATAGGAGGAAAGGTAACAACACTAGAGGATCAGGTCAAGAAAACTAATATCTAAAGACAAAGCTTTTCAGAAAGAGAACATAAAAATCACAGATGAGAAAATGAACAAATATATAATTTAAAACAATTTTCTTTGGCCATGGAGCATAAGTTTCCAGTGGAAAGGGCCTTTAAGAGAGCTCCAGTTCAGTGGATGAAACACAACAATGGCAACAACAAAATTTATGTAAAGTCATATCATTATAAAATTTCAAAACCCTGGGGACAGAAAGAGTACTTAAAAATTTCTGGAGAAGAGAAATGGGTCATATAGAAAGGATCATAAATCAGAATGGACACAACAACAACAATATAAACTAAAAGATAGTAGAGCAAGGTGTTTTTCCAATCTAACTTTATGTATGTGTGTGTGTGTGTGTGTGTGTGTGTGATAGTTGCTTAGTAGTGTCACTTAGCCAAATTTTCCAAAAAGTGTGAGTAGAATGAAAACTTGTTTTAATATTCATGTCTCAGTTTACCTTTCATGCACCATTTCAAGAAAGCAGTTGGAGGATGGGGTCTTCCAAAACAAGACATAAGATCAGATTTGGGGAGTAAGAATCCAGCCTAGGAGAGAAGTACAAGGAATTTTCAGGGTGATTGTCCTAGGATGGTGGCCGTGTTGCAGGGATAGATAACAGATAGTTCAAATTAGGTTAAAAATCAATGGGCTTCAATGAGGTATATGTACACAGTGGACTACTATTCAGCCAAAAAAGAACGAAATCATGAATGCCATTTGTGGGCTTCCCAGGTGACGCTAGTGGTAAAGAACCCACCTGTTGATGTAGGAGATGTTCAGAGATGCAGGTTTGATCCCTGGGTTGGGAAGATCCCAGAGAGAAGGAAATGACAACCCACTCCAGTATTCTTGCCTGTAGAATCCCATAGACAGAGGAGCCTGGCAGGCTACAATCCATGGGTTTGCAAAGAGTTGAACATGACTGAGCAACTGAGCACGTACAATGATGGTCCACAGAAAAGCAAGCAAAATTAAAAAAAAAAAAACAAGACAATTGCATAAAAAAAGAAAAAAGAATAATACATTTCTTAACCATTCATAATGTTAATATAAGCATAATAGCATAAATTTTTGATGTCACTTATATAGAAAAGTTAGGAAGGTGTGGCTGGATTGTATTCTGTGTGGGGCTATTTTGTGAGTGTGTTAATATTTCATCTTACTTAATAATAACTCAGTAGATAATATCTTACATTGAAATTCAAGCAATGATGGTATATCATATGAATATCATATCATATTACATTTGTAATATAGAAGAAAATAGCAGCTGAAGCAGCCTAAAAAGATGGAAGTGATTGCACTTGGGTGGTAGAACCTTGGGGTGTTGGTGGCAGGGTCAGGGGCCTCTACTTTTTTCATGGTAAGCTTAGTAAAGTTTTTTGCCTTTTAACACAGTATATTATTATTTTGATTTTTAAAAAGCAAAAGAGAAAAAAGTGATGGGAAATGACCTTTGGGTGAGTTTCATGTCTTGGATGGGCCTGGGTTGGTAGGGAGGGACCATGAGGTCAGGTGGGAGGACTTTGAGGTGGCCCAGCCAGCAGACACAGGGGCCTGTTAAGAGGGCTCCCCTGAATAAAGGTAAAAAGCCTGTATCCGAGACCCTCCTCAGAACCCAAGTGTGTAGGACTTTGTCTTTCTCATATGGGGTTAGGAAATTATTTTTTTGAAGCAAAATGCAGGATCACACACTTTATCCTTCTGTAGTTTAAATATCAGTTTTTAAATCTAACATTCCAAGTAGTTTAAAGTTACTATTATTTATTAGGTTAATTTAAAATATATACACAGCTAAAAATTGGAATAGTATAAAAATATATAGAAAAAAGTAAATTTTTCTTCTAATTCATATCTCAGATCTCCTAGAGATTCAGGATCCAGTATCTAGATCCTGAGTTGGGAAGATCCCTTGGGGGATCTCTTACTAGAGACATTCCCTAGAAACACTCATTCATCAATTTCTTGATCTTTCCAGTAATTATCTATGCACCAATTATTTAGACACAAACTAACAAAGACTATCCTCTTTCTTTTCACACAAATGCATGATGTACATTCTTCAGCACTTTGCTTTTTTCCCCTTCTAAGAACAACAGACTGGTTCCAAATAGGAAAAGGAGTACGTCAAGGCTATTGTCACCCTGCTTATTTAACTTATATGCAGAGTATATCATGAGAAACGCTGGACTGGAAGAAACACAAGCTGGAATCAAGATTGCTGGGAGAAATAGCATTAACCTCGATATGCAGATGACACCACCCTTATGGCAGAAAGTGAAGAGGAACTAAAAAGCCTCTTGATGAAAGTGAAAATGGAGAGTGAAAAAGTTGGCTTAAAGCTCAACATTCAGAAAATGAAGATCATGGCATCCGGTGCCATCACTTCATGGGAAATAGATGGGGAAACAGTGGAAACAGTGTCAGACTTTATTTTTCTGGGTTCCAAAATCACTGCAGATGGTGACTGTAGCCATGAAATTAAAAGACGCTTACTCCTTGGAAGGAAAGTTATGACCAACCTAGATAGCATATTGAAAAGCAGAGACATTACTTTGCCAACAAAGGTCCGCCTAGTCAAGGCTATGGTTTTTCCTGTGGTCATGTATGGATGTGAGAGTTGGACTGTGAAGAAAGCTGAGCACCGAAGAATTGATGCTTTTGAACTGTGGTGTTGGAGAAGACTCTTGAGAGTCCCTTGGACTGCAAGGAGATCCAACCAGTCCATTCTGAAGATCAGCCCTGGGATTTCTTTGGAAGGAATGATGCTAAAGCTGAAACTCCAGGACTTTGGCCACCTGATGCGAAGAGTTGACTCATTGGAAAAGACTCTGATGCTGGGAGGGATTGGGGGCAGGAGGAAAAGGGGACGACAGAGGATGAGATGGCTGGATGGCATCACTGACTCGATGGACGTGAGTCTCAGTGAACTCTGGGAGTTGGTGATGGACAGGGAGTCCTGGCATGCTGGGATTCATGGGTTCGCAAAGAGTCAGACACGACTGAGTGACTGAACTGATCTGAAGTAGTATATTTATCTATTCAAACATACTCTTGAGCAGAGCAACTTCCATACACCAGGCACTGATTCAGGCATTTAGAGATCTGGGCCACTCCAGAGATCATGTTGTATCCACATATGTGCATCTAATATAATCTTTATGCAATTACCCAGCACCTAATAGTGTTGCACTGTTTTCCATATCAAATTCCCTGTGGAAGAACATCTGACGACTTCATAGAAGTTGAGAGTGTTTTGATTTTGAGTTGATCCTTGCTATGTTAGTATTCCTCTCAATTCTGTGCCACTGGAAAATTTGATTCATTCATCTTCTTCATGACACTGAAAGAAATGTTGAATTTGTAGAGCAAGTCAGCACTGCCTTAGAAAATGCCAACGATTTTGCTGCAGCTTCTAAATTATCATTGTGGGGATTTGCCAGTTTCCATTGAATGACTTCTGGTAACCAGAGCTTTCCATACCATCTGTAAGCCAACTGAGGAGTTTCCCTGTTTCGCACAATCAGGCTGGCAACTTACTCAGATATGTCTGGGATTCCTGCTGCTTTCAACAGTTAAGACTAATGTTTCTAAGAGTTGCCTCAAGCCCATTTATACCAGTTGCTCTTGCTACTGTAGTTTTTTATATAAATTAATCAGATATCATGGGAACAAATGAAATATTAGTATGAAAAGGAAAAATTGTCTATGTGAAAACTGAGCCAAGTGCTTGGAATAAATTGATAAGGCTGAGGTGCTTAAAGAAATTCTGTCCATTTAGATGTGGGTGAGAGAAATGTAGAAAATTAGAAAACAGACAAAAGATCACAAAAATTGAAAAAGGGTTTGCATTCAAATTGTGAATGTCTTTAAATCTTTGTTTGCTAGAAAAACCCCAACAACTTGGAATGGTAAAGGATTTAACAAAGATGTGCTTTTTTGCAAGAAAGAGAACAAAAATATATCTTGCCCTCAATCTAAAGACTGACAAGTGATTGTACATTTTGCATAGTTTAGTATCAAATAAAAATTTAAAGTAGATAGATGTTTCTGGTGGTTTTACTCTAATTTATTTATTTATTTTTTTGTTTAATGAGTGAACTGGGCTTCTACTGTACCAGACTTCTACTGTAGTTGACATATGATTTGCATTCATCTGATGGTAATATCATTGAGTCTACAGTCTTTATTTGATTCAAAATGGTACCATGGACAGCTGTTTCAGATGCTTAGTGATATCAAGATACAGATAGGAGTTCTCTAGCATTTTCCTTGCTCTTAATAACTCCAGGATTGGGGATGATGTAGCATGGTCTGTTCTTTGTAAACTCTTTTGTTCTGATTGATTTCTCCTTTTTTTCTAAAAGATCACCTTTATGATATGTTAGGATTTTCCAATCTTTCTAATAGAAATTATTCTAGTCTAGGATTCTGAGCTTCTAGTCTAGAAATTCTTATAGTCTGGGATGTTAGACTTCCATTGGTGTGTCCTCTGATTGTGTATTGTGGTTGGTGATATCATGAAGAAGTTAGAAAAACATGTTTGGACTCATGTAACACTAAGGCTGCAACTGCAGAGGAAGGGAGATGCACTAAAATGCCAGCTCTAAAAGCTAGTGAAGGTGATGGAATTCCAGTTGAGCTATTCCAAATCCTGAAAGATGATGCTGTGAAAGTGCTACACTCAATATGCCAGCAAATTTGGAAAACTCAGCAGTGGCCACAGGACTGGGAAAGGTCAGTTTTCATTCCGATCCCAAAGAAAGGCAATGCCAAAGAATGCTCAAACTACTGCACAATTGCACTCATCTCACACACTAGTAAAGTAATGCTCAAAATTCTCCAAGCCAGGCTTCAGCAATATGTGAACAGTGAACTTCCTGATGTTCAAGCTGGTTTTAGAAAAGGCAGAGGAATCAGAGATCAGATTGCCAACATCCCCTGGATCATGGAAAAAGCAAGAGAGTTCCAGAAAAACATCTATTTCTGCTTTATTGACTATGCCAAAGCCTTTGACTGTGTGGATAACAATCAACTGTGGAAAATTCTGAAAGAGATGGGAATACCAGACCACCTGACCTGCCTCTTGAGAAATTTGTATGCAGGTCAGGAAGCAACAGTTAGAACTGGTCATGGAACAACAGACTGGTTCCAAATAGGAAAAGGAGTTCGTCAAGGCTGTATATTGTCTGTTTATTTAACTTCTATGCAGAGTACATCATGAGAAATGCTGGACTGGAAGAAACACAAGCTGGAATCAAGATTGCCGGGAGAAATAGCAATAACCTCAGATATGCAGATGACACCACCCTTATGGCAGAAAGTGAAGAGGAACTCAAAAGCCTCTTGATGAAGGTGAAAGTGGAGAGTGAAAAAGTTGGCTTAAAGCTCAACATTCAGAAAACGAAGATCATGGCATCCAGTCCCATCACTTCATGGGAAATAGATGGGGAAACAGTGGAAACAGTGTCAGACTTTATTTTGGGGGGCTCCAAAATCACTGCATATGGTGATTGCAGCCATGAAATTAAAAGACGCTTACTCCTTGGAAGGAAAGTTATGACCAACCTAGATAGCATATTGAAAAGCAGAGACATTACTTTGCCAACAAAGGTTCATCTAGTCAAGGCTATGGTTTTTCCTGTGGTCATGTATGGATGTGAGAGTTGGACTGTGAAGAAGGCTGAGCACTGAAGAATTGATGCTTTTGAACTGTGGTGTTGGAGAAGACTCTTGAGAGTCCCTTGGACTGCAAGGAGATCCAACCAGTCCATTCTGAAGGAGATCAGCCCTGGGATTTCTTTGGAAGGAATGATGCTAAAGCTGAAACTCCAGTACTTTGGCCACCTGATGCGAAGAGTTGACTCATTGGAAAAGACTCTGATGCTGGGAGGGATCGGGGGCAAGAGGAGAAGGGGATGACAGAGGATGAGATGGCTGGATGGCATCACTGACTCGATGGACATGAGTCTGAGTGAACTCTGGGAGTTGGTGGTGGACAGGGAGGCCTGGCATGCTGTGATTCATGGGGTCGCAAAAAGTCAGACACGACTGAGCGACTGATCTGATCTGATCTGATCTGATTAAGACAAATGACTTTTCTCTGGAACTTAACTGTACACAATGGCAAGCTTATTTGTGAGTAGATATTTAAGTGTGTCTTTTAACTTTTTTTTTTCCACCATGGGTTCCCCATCCTGAACCCCGCTCCCACCTCCCTCCCCATCCCATCCCTCTGGGTCATCCCAGTGCACCAGCCCTGAGCACCCTGTCTCATGCATTGAACCTGGACTGGCAATTCATTTCACATATGATAATTTACATGTTTCAGTGCCATTCTCCCAAATTATCCCACCCTTGCCCTCTCCCACAGAGTCCAAAAGACTATTCTATACATCTATGTCTCTTTTGCTGTCTAGCATATAAGGTTATTGTTACCATCTTTCTAAATTCCATATATATGCATTAGTATACTGTATTGGTGTTTTTCTTTCTGGCTTACTTTTCATCCACCTCATTAGAACTGTTTCATTAGAACTCATTAGAACTGATTCAAATGTGTTCTTTTTAATAGCTGAGTAATATTCCATTGTGTATATGTACCACAGCTTTCTTATCCATTCATCTGCTGATGGACATCTAGGTTGCTTCCATGTCCTGGCTGTTGTACCCCTGCGATGAACATTGGGGTACACATGTCTCTTTCAATTCTGGTTTCCTCAGTGTGTATGCCCAGCAGTAGGATTGCTGGGTCGTATGGCAGTTCTATTTCTAGTTTTTTTAAGGAATCTCTAAAAAAATTAGAATAGTATTCACATGCCTTCATTCTTCAGGTTCCTATTTCTATGTTGAAAGTAACACTGAGATGATCTTTGCTGCCTGTAATTCATGATTACTGCTGCTGCTAAGTCGCTTCAGTTGTGTCCGACTCTGTGCGACCCCATAGACGGCAGCCCACCAGGCTCCACCGTCCCTGGGATTCTCCAGGCAAGAACACTGGAGTGGGTGCCATTTCCTTATCCAATGCATGAAAGTGAAAAGTGAAGGTGAAGTCGCTCAGTCGTGTCCGACTCCTAGTGACCCCAGGGACTGCAGCCCACCAGGCCCCTTCATCCATGGGATTTTCCAGGCAAGAGTACTGGAGTGGGGTGTCATTGCCTTCTTCAATTCATGATTACATAATTCATGGAGACTTGAATTCAGGTTCATTAAAGGACTCAGGGTTTTCTGCTATTTCCTAACTCATTCTAGACATGATTACATTGTGATGTTTCTTGCTTTTCACTTTCCATTTGAAGAAAATTTCACATTCTGGTCACTTTGAAAGTAAAACAGCCACTCTGGTGCAGTGGAGAGTCAGGAACCAAGATTCAGAAAAAGCAAGTTCTATTTCCTTATTGATTTTTACCATGAAAGCTCTAGCAGTAAAGTGTCCAGGCAGCCCCTATGATTGTGGGAATACAGTTCATGAAGGAAGTAGGCATGGCCCTCTTCAGATTTTCTTTTTATGTTCTCCTTAAGAAGACCCCCAATCTGTTGTAAACTCTCAGTCTCTCAGTACTTAACTGGCTAGTTTTCCCCCTATGTTCTGCTACTTCTACATTTTTCTGTCTTTTTTTGTACCTCCTTTAAATTAGCTTGTCTCCAGTTTCCATTCTGGCCACTACTATATTTCTTATTATTTTCAATCTTATTTACAGTGGAGTGAAGTGAGCAAAACTTTGCAGGTTTTTTTTTTCAAGGAAGAGAAAATGCCATGAAAAGATGTACCCTTATACTGTTTTTCTGGCTATAATTCCACCATTTCTTTCTTTCCTTCCTTTTTTTCCCTTTGAGAAGAATTATTTGATGGCTCTTCTAGTTTGTGCATTCATTTAACAACTATTGACAGAGTTCCTCCATGTGCCCTGCCCTGTGCTAGGCACTGTGATTACAAGAGCAGATGGGACAGAGCTAACCATCACAGGCAGAGGCAGATATCAAAGTAAATCAATAACATTATTACAAAACAAAATAGCCCCCCAAAATGAACACAGGTATGAAAGGTATATGGAGTGAGTCCACTTTGGATGGCAAAGTTCATGTAGCTAGACTAAGTTAGAGATGAGATTTAAGTTGAGGAACAGTCAGCCGTGTGAAGAGCATCTAGGCAAAAGGAATACCTTGTGAGATCCTGGGAGGGAACAGAAGTGGATATTCTAGGAACTGATCCAGGACGAATAAAGCTGGAATCCAGTAAGTAGAGTGGGAGACAAGGCACAATGATGTGAAGTGCGGTAGAAAGATAGGGCCAGATAAATCAAGGCAAGACCATATACATATCCCTAAGGTGTACACAGACACCTGTTACATTACTTATATATTACACACGAACAGGTGATATTTAATAACAGCACGTGGCAATGGAGCCCTCATGATGCGTGCAGCGCTGTCCTGAGGGTCTTATATTTATAAATCATTTCTCTTCAGAACTTCCCTTTGAGGCAAGTATAGTCATCATCCCCATTTTGCAAATAAGGAAACTGAGGCACAGAGATGACTTCCCCAAGTTCTACTGCTAGTAAGGTTAACCAGTGAAATTCAGTTCCAGCCAGTCTAGCCCCAGGGCCTGCACTCTAGGTTACTTTGTTTTACTCTACAGCTTCTGAATGAGTCAGCTGCCAAGCCCAAATGGTTAAGAATGACTTTGAGTCAGTCACAAGTGGGCAGCCTGGAACTGGAAGTTAAATTTGAAAACTTGATGATTCAGATTAAAGAATTCAGGCAAGAATATATCACAAGTGATATATTCACAGGGGAAAGTTCTTTCACATTGGTCTTAGCAATTGTTTTTTGGATATGACATCAAAAATAAAGACAACAAAAGCAAAATATACAAACAATACCATATCAGTCTAAAAAGCCTCTGCACAGCAAAGAAAAAAATCAACAAAATGAACAGGCAAGCTGTGGAATGGGAGAAAATATTCTCAAACCATGTATCTGATACGGGGTTAATATAAAAAATATGAGACACAACTCATTAGCAAAAAACCAAATAACTCAATTAAAAATGGGCAAAAGATCTTAATAGTCATTTTTTCTGAAGAAGATATATAAATGGCCAAAAGTTACGTGGAAAGGCATTCAGCATCACTGTATTTCATTATTTTACTGAAATTTCCTAAGAGAGTAAATCTTAAGTGCTCTCACCAAAAATCAAAACCAACCAAACAAAAAGGGAAACCAGGTGAAGTGATAGATGTGTTAATTAACTTGATAGTGGTAATACTTTAACAAGGTATATATATGCATATATATATAATTATCACATTGTACAACTTAAGTACATGTAATTTGGTGTGGGTGCAGAAATTTTCTCTATGTTTAGATACTCTGAGTTTTCATAAAAGCTGTAAGTTTCTTTAAAACTCCATCTAGTTCCAGCTTCTTTCCCTTGAGCCACCCTCTCTAGCCTCCCATCCATCCTCTTCCGAGCAGTATTGTTGCTCTTACTTCAAAATTTATTCTCTTTCCAGTTCAGGATTATTCAAATATTTACCTAAATCCGCCCTCCTTGGTTTTGAGTTATAACTGTGTCTTCTGAAATTTAAGAAAGATAATATGGCTCAACATTTAATCTTTCATTGTTACCTAGTAACTCATTTTTCTCTTGGAAAACATATCTCTTTTCAGTTTAGAGATTCATGTAATTTGTGATTATTTGTATAAGTGAATTCTGAATCCTTAAGAACATGTGTTTAAATCCACACTCAGTCTGCTCTTTACTTTCCCTCTTTAAATGCTATTTTGTGGGTTTAAAATGTGTTTCTTAGGACAGCGACAGTCCTCCTTTTTCTGATTCTTGAAGACTGCAGAGAATTCTGGTTGGTTAAGCCTTTGCAGGACATGCTTTCTCATTTTCCTGGGTCCAGGGCTGCAGGGCCCTCTGGTGAAGATGACTGAGGAAAGTCCATAGAGAATTAAACTGAAGGGTCCCTTGGCAAATGAGTCTGATCCTGAGACTCTGTGGTCTTCATCAGCACATTTGGGGTGATGTTTGATGAATAGGTTGAAGTTGCCAGGGGGTTATTTTGCTAAATATAAAATGCAATGGATTACAACTGGACAGAAGTCTTTAGCAAAACTAAATAACACTTCAGGGGATATTGTATCTATTAGGGCTTTTCTAATTAATTTAGTAAGGAGTTGGCGTACAATCTGGATTAGGAGCAAGAGTTAGAGGGGCCAGTAAGAAGTGAGGAAAAAGATGTAGGTGAGGCCAGCCCTTCTCAAGATTTCAGCATTGTAGGTGTCTGTAGTGGGAGACCACTACTCTCTCTAGTGCTTGTGACTACCTCCACTGTATCCATCAGCTTCTCTTTCCTCTCCTATCAATCATCTTTTTGGCTCACACCTTAAATGTCAACCTCTAGATGTTGTTCTCAGACCACCACTATCCTTAGTCTGCATACTCTCTCCAAGGATTCTTACTTACAAACTGTTTCCCAAGGATGCTTGTGACTGTATATTCAGCTACCTATCAGATTGCTTTTCTGGTTTGTCTCTGTACCATGACCTCAGCACATCAAAAGCTAAAAGATTCCTTGGGGATCCCGAGGGAATCTGACCTTGAAGGCTAGCAGGATTTGATTACAAGACTTCCACAGGACTCAGGGAAACAGAGACTCCAGTCTTGGAGGGCACAAACAAAACCTTGCATACACCAAGACTCAGAGGAAAGGAGCAGTGACCCCACAGGAGACTGAACCTGATAGTGTTGGAGGGTCTCCTGTGGAAGTGTGGGTCAGCGGGGGCTCACCCCAGGGATGGGGGCACTGGCAACAATAGTATAGAAAGGTCCCCCTTGACATAAACCCTCTTGGAGGTCACCATTAACCCAAACATAGAGCCTGTAGACCCAAGAGCTGGGTCGCCTCAGGACAAAAAACTACCAGGGAGATAGCACAATACCACCCATCAGCAGACAATTAGATTAAAGCTTTACTAATCAAGACTGTGCCCACCAGAGCAAACCCCAGTTTTCCCCACCACCAGTCCCTCCCATCAGGAAACTTACACAAGCCTTTTAGCCTCATCCATCAGAGGGCAGACAGAAGAAGCAAGAAGAACCATAGTACCACAGTGACTAAAACAAAAGCCACGTTACATAAAGTTAATCAGCATGAAAAGGCAGAAAGTTATGTCCCAGATGAAGGAAACAAGGTAAAATCCCAGAAACAATGAAATGAAATGGAGATAGGCAACTTTCCAGAAAAAGAATTCAGAATAATGATAATGTATATGATTCAGGATCTTGGAAAAAGAACAGAGGCAAAGACTGAGAAGATGCTAGAAATGTTTACCAAAGACTTAGAAGAATTAAAGAACAAACAAACGGAGATGAATAATATACTAGAAGGAATCCATAGCAGAATAACTGAAGCAGAAGAACGGATAAATGACCTGGAGGGCAGAATGGTGGAAATCACTGCCTCAGAACAGAATATAGAAAAAAGAATGAAGAGAAATGAACACAGCCTCTGGGACTTCTGGGACAACATTAAACACACCAACATTTGCATTATAGGGGTCCCAGAAGGAGAATAGAAAGGACCTGAGAAAATATTTGAAGAGATAATAGCTGAAAATTTCCCAAACATGGGAAAGGAAATAGTCAACCAAGTCCAGGAAGCACAGGGAGTCACAGGAAGGATAAACCCAAAGAGGAACACACCAAGATACATAGTAATCAAACTGACAAAAATTAAAGACAGAGATAAAATATTAAAAGCAACAAAGTATTGAAAGCAACATGGGAAAAATGACAAATAATATACAAGGGAATTCCCATCAAGCTATCAGCTGATTTCTCAACAGAAACTTTATAAGCCAGAAGGGAATGGCATGATATATTTGAAATGATGAAAGAGAAGAACCTACAATCAAGGATATTCTACCTAGCAAGACTTTTCTTCAGATTTGGTGGAGAAATCAAAAGCTATCCAGACAAGCAAAAGTTAAGAGAATTCAGCAACACCAAACCAGCTTTACAACAAATGCTAAAGGAACTTTTCTAGGCAGGAAACAAGAGAAGGAAAATACCTACCTATAGAAAATAAATCCCAAACAATTAAAAAAGTGGTAATAGGATCATATGTATCAATAATTACCTTAAGTGTAAATGGATTAAATACACCAACCAAAAGACAGACTGGCTGTGCAGATGAAAACATGCACATGTATGCACTTCCACTTACCACATCACTCTGCTTAACCCCCCAAGTTGTACGTAATTATTTTATATTGTTAGGTTAATCATGTTCCCATTATGGTTTGCAATTGTAATAAATAAATAAATAGACTCATAACATCAAGGAAAAACATACTTTAAAACTAAAGAAATATAATTTCAATGAATGAAAATACTCATCTTATCAGAGAAAGGGAATGTATATTAAAATTTAGGAGCTGAAATTAAAACCACTGAGATGAAAAATTCACCAAATGGGCTCAACAGAAAATGGATTCAACAGACCTGTAGAAAAATATAAATACATGTCAATGCAGTCCCAGAAAGAAAGGTTAGAATGAAACAAAATATTTAAGAAATATGGCTAAAACACAATATTAACTAAGAATTCCATATCCAATGAAACTGTTCTTTAAAAATAAAAGTAATAAAATAATGACTTTTATATAAACAAAAACAGAGAATACATTGCCAGCAGACAGTACACTAAATCTATAGAAAGTAATACAAGAATGAATAATGTGTATTTTATATATTTTATATATACATACACACATTATATGTACAAAAGTATTTATGTTATATATATAAACATATGTATATAAAATGTTATACAATATATTTTAATAGATGCACAGCTATTTAAAGCAAACATTATGACACTGTATTTTTCTGTTTATGATGTATATCAGTTCAGTTCAGTTCACTCGCTCAGTCGTGTCTGACTCTTTGTGACCCCATGAACCGCAGCACACCAGGATTCCCTGTCCATCAACAACTCCCAGAGTTCACTCAAACTCATATCCATCGAGTCAGTGACGCCATCCAGCCATCTCATCCTCTGTCGCCCCCTTCTCCTCCTGCCCCCAATCCCTCCCAGCATCAGAGTCTTTTCCAATGAATCAACTCTTCGCATGAGGTGGCCAAAGTACTGGAGTTTCAGCTTTAGCATCATTCCTTCCAAAGAAATCCCAGGGCTGATCTCCTTCAGAATGGACTGGTTGGATCTCCTGCAGTCCAAGGGACTCTCAAGAGTCTTCTCCAACACCACAGTTCAAAAGCATCAATTCTTTGGCGCTAAGCTTTCTTCACAGTCCAACTCTCACATCCATACATGACCACTGGAAAAACCATAGCCTTGACTAGATGGACCTTTGTTGGCAAAGTAATGTCTCTGCTTTTCAATATGCTATCTAGGTTGGTCATAACTTTCCTTCCAAGGAGTAAACGTCTTTTAATTTCATGGCTGCAGTCACCATCTGCAGTGATTTTGGAGCCCCCAAAAATAAAGTCTGACACGGTTTCCACTGTTTCCCCATCTATTTCTCATGACGTGATGGGACCAGATGCCATGATCTTCATTTTCTGAATGTTGAGTTTTAAGCCAACTTTTTCACTCTCCACTTTCACATTCATCAAGAGGCTTTTCAGTTCCTCTTCACTTTCTGCCATAAGGGTCGTGTCCCCTGCATATCTGAGGTTATTGATATTTCTCCCAGAAATCTTGATTCTAGCTTGTGCTTCTTCCAGCCCAGCATTTCTCATGATGTACTCTGCATATAGGACAGGGGAGATAAATGGAAACACACTATTGCAGAGTTTCTAAACTATATGAAATTATTCAATATTAGTTTTAAATATATTAGAATATGTTACATATGCAATTACAATAAAATAATGCAAGTCTATTTCTGCTTTATTGACTATGCCAAAGCCTTTGACTGTGTGGATCACAATAAACGGTGGAAAATTCTGAGAGAGATGGGAATACCAGATCACCTGACCCGCTTCTTGAGAAACCTGTATGCAAGTCAGGAAGCAACAGTTAGAACAACAGACTTGTTCCAAATAGGAAAAGGAGTATATCAAGGCTGTGTATTGTCACCCTGCTTATTTAACTTATATGCAGAGTATATCATGAGAAATGCTGGGCTGAAGGAAGCACAAGGTGGAATCAAGATTGCCGGGAGAAATATCAATAACCTCATATATACAGAGGACACCACCCTTATGGCAGAAAGTGAAGAGGAACTGAAAAGCCTCTTGATGAAGGTGAAAGAGGAGAATGAAAAAGTTGGCTTAAAACTCAACATTCAGAAAATGAAGATCATGGCATCTGGTCCCATCACTTCATGGCAACTAGATGGGCAAACAGTGGAAATGGTGGCTGACTTTATTTTTCTGGGCTCTAAAATCACTGCAGATGGTGATTGCAGCCATGAACTTAAAAGATGTTTACTCTTGGAAGGAAAGTTATGACCAACCTAGATAGCATATTCAAAAGCAGAAGCATTATTCTGTCAACAAAGGTCCATCTAGTCAAGACTATGGTTTTTCCAGTGGTCATGTATGGATGTGAGAGTTGGACTGTGAAGAAAGCTGAGCGCCAAAGAATTGATGCTTTTGAACTGTGGTGTTGGAGAAGACTCTTGAGAGTCCCTTGGACTGCAAGGAGATCCAACCAGTCCATCCTAAAGAAGATCAGTCCTGGGTGTTCATTGGAGGGACTGATGTTGAAGCTGAAACTCCAATACTTTGGCCACCTGATGTTAAGAGCTGACTCATTGGAAAAGACCCTGATGCTGGGAAAGATTGAGGGCAGGAGGAGAAGGGGAAGACAAAGGATGAGATGGCTGGATGGCATCACCGACTCGATGGATATGAGTTTGAGTGAACTCTGGGAGTTGTTGATGGACAGGGAGTCCTGGTGTGCTGCGGTTCATGGGGTCACAAAGAGTTGGACACGACTGAGCAACTGAACTGCTGCTGCTGCTAAGTCGCTTCAGTCGTGTCTGAATCTGTGCAGCCCCATAGACGGTAGCCCACCAAGCTCTCCCATCCCTGGGATTCTCCAGGCAAGAACACTAGAGTGGGGTGCCATTTCCTTCTCCAATGCATGAAAGTGAAAAGTGAAAGTGAAGTAACTCAGTTGTGTCTGACTCTTCGCGACCCCATGGACTGCAGCCCACCAGGCTCCTCCATCCATGGGATTTTCCAGGTAAGAGTACTGGAGTGGGGTGCCATTGCCTTCTCTGAGCAACTGAACTGAACTGAATGCAAATCAATATAACTCTAAAACCAATAAAAAATGCAACACTGAAATATGTTTTGTTAACAAAAAAGAATGCAGGAAAGGAAAATTGAGGAACAAAAAATAAATGCAACAAATAGAAAATTGTAGAACTTCATAAAACCCACATAATTATATTAAGCATAAATGGACTAAAACTTCATATCAAAAGGCAGAGATTGTCAGAATAATTTAAAATAAGTAAAAGCCAAGTATATTCTGTTTATAAAAGACACACTTTAAATACAAAGCCAGCCACAAGTAGGTTGAAAGAAAAAAGATGGAAGAAGATGTATTATACAAATCAAAACAGCAACAATCTAGAGTGGTATTTATATCAGACAAAATATACCTCAAGACAGGGCTCAAGAATGGGGAGAAGAGGGATACCTCATGATCAAAGGATTACTATTTAGGGATTATGTAACAACTGAAAATGTATGTATAATAAATAAACAACAATAAGCAATAATAATTATTAGGGACTTAATCTTTTTCAGAATTTAGAAACTTTTTTCAAAAGTATTTGAGAGTATGTCAAAAGTATAAAAGATAAATATTGTGGTTGTGAAAGCTATGTATGCTTGTGTTCAGTCATGTCCTACTCTTTGTAGGCCATGGACTGTAGACCACCAGGCTCCTCTGTCCTTGGAATTTCCCAGGCAAGAATACTGAAGTGGCACTTCCTCTTTCTGGGAATCTTCCCAACCCAGGGATCCAATGCACTTCTTTTGTGTCTCCTGTATTGGCAGGTGGGTTCTTTACCACTGGCGCCACCCAGGTTGTAAAAGGGACCTATGTTATCTGAGCACAGACTCCCCTGGTCATTTCAACACAGTTCAGTTCAGCAGCTCAGTTGTGTCTGACTCTTTGAGACTCCACAGACTACAGCATGTCAGGCTTCCCCGTCCATCACAAGCTCCTGGAGCTTGCTTAAACTCATGTCCGTTGAGTCAGTGTGCCATCCAACCATCTCATCCTCTGTCATCTCCTTCTCCTGCCTTTAATCTTTCCCAGCATCAGGGTCTTTTTCAGTCAGTTCTTTGCATCAGGTGGCCAAAGTATTGGAGCTTCAGCTTCAGTATCAGTCCTTCCAATGAATATTCAGGACTGATTTCCTTTAGGATTGACTGGTTTGATCTCCTTGTAGTCCAAGGGACTCTCAAGAGTCTTCTCCAACACCATGGTTCAAAAGCATCAATTCTTTGGTGCTCAGCTTTCTTTATGGTCCAACTCTCACATCCATACATGACTACTGGAAAAACCATAGCTTTGACTAGATGGACCTTTGTTGGCAAAGTAATGTCTCTGCTTTTTAATATGCTGTTTAGGTTGGTCATAGCTTTTCTTCCAGAGAGCAAGTGTCTTCTAATTTCATGGCTGCAGTCTCCATCTACAGTGATTATGAAGCCCAAGAAAATAAAGTCTGTCACTGTTTCCATTGTTTCGCCATCTATTTGCCATGAAGTGATGGGATCGGATGCCATGATCTTAGTTTTTTGAATGTTGAGTTTTAAACCAGCTTTTCCACTCTTCTCTTTCACTTTCATTAAAAGGCTTTTTAGTTCTTCTTTGCTTTCTGCAAATAAGGATGATGTCATCTGTATGTCTGAGGTATTGATATTTCTCCTGGCAATCTTTATTCCAGCTTGTACTTCATCCAGCCCAGCATTTTGCATGATGTACTCTGTATATATGTTAAATAAGCATGGTGACAATATAGAGCCTTGATGTACTCTTTTCCCAATTTGAATCAGTCTGTTGTTCCATGTCCAGTTCTAACTGTTGATTCTTGACCTGCATACAGAAGGAAGGTAAGATGGTCTGGTATTCCCAATCTCTTCAAGAATTTTTCACAGTTTGTTGTGATCCACACAGTCAAAGGCTTTGGTGTCATCAATAAAGCAGAAGTAGATCTTTTTCTGGAATTCTCTTGCTTTTTATATGATCCAAAAGATGTTGGCAATTGGATCTCTGGTTCCCCTGCCTTTTTAAAATCCAGCTTGAACATCTAGACGTTCTTGGTTCACGTACTGTTGAAGTCTGACTTGGAGAATTTTGAGCATTACTTTGCTAGCATGTGAGAAGAGTGCAATTGTGTAGTAGTTTGAACATTCCTTGGCATTGCCTTTCTTTGGGATTGAGATGTAAACTGACCTTTTCCAGTCCTGTGGCCACTGCTGAGTTTTCCAAAGCTGCTGGCATATTGAGTGCAGCACTTTCACAGCATCATCTTTTAGGATTTGAAATCGCTCAACTGGAATTCCATCACCTCCACTAGCTTTGTTTGTAGTGATACTTCCTAAGACCCACTTGACTTCACATTCTGGAATATCTGGCTCTAGGTGAGTGATCACACCATCATGGTTATCTGCCGGGAGCCAGCGAGAGACATTCCACACGTGACAAAGGTCATGAGGAAGGAGGCTCGGCATACGCAAAGGTGGGATCGAGCCTCAGGAGTGCCCCTGAATATTCTCGAGCATCTACCCCCCAAAACCAGAGTCTGCCTACTTTATTGCTTTGTGCTCTCACCTCTGACTTTACTGGGGGCTGTCCCCTACCACCATCTCGCTCTCTCTGACAATGAGTTAACGTACCGCTCCAATTAATAAAGTTCCTGTGCAATTAGGAGTGTTTAAATCCAACCCCCTCAGATGGCTCTCTAACTCGCCTGACAAGTTTACCCGGACACCTACAGCTATGCATACGATTGTTTACAGTCTCCCAGCCTCGAGAGGCACAGGAAGCTTAAGATATTCAAATAGCTTAGAGCCTCTCAGAGAGTTAAAAACTGTCAGAATAAAACTAGTAAAAGATTTCATTGATAAGCCAATGTTTGTTGCCAAGTTTTCACATCCCCTGAATTGTATCTTTGAATGTGTATTAATTAATATAGTTGGTATGTAAAAAAATAAGTAGTGGCCTTGGTGTTAGTAACTTTAGACCCTTAAGGTAATAAAGTCTTTCCTTTGTAAACCCATTACACATCCGCCCTATAGGAATGCAATTTTATCTTCGAAAGATGGTGCCAAACCTTAAAATAATTACTCTTAGAGAAAATAAGTCTTTGTTGATAAGTCCTTGTCAGGAGTCATAAAATGTTAATAGGCCTTCTGGCCAGAAGATGATGTAAATCACCTAAACCATTTGTATACGATAAATTTGCAGGAAAGAAACCCTGGTTTTTGATAAGCATCAAAGACTGCTGACTTTGCATCCCCTGTTATCCTCTATGTGTAACTTAGGGTATAAAAGCCCCTGTTAAAAATAAAGCTATGGGCCTTGCTCACCAACGCTTGGTCTCCCCATGTCATTCTTCCCTTTAACTTCCAGCTGAGTCTCCATCTGGAGCGCGGAACCCACCATGCTTACTAATTATGCCTGGGCTTCTAAGATCCGACCGGGGAGGCCTCAGTGTCTCCTTTCCTTCGGGAGAACGGAAGGACGCCTGCGGCCTACGTAAGTGGTGCAAACTTCTTGTCTTGAAGTTTTATTGGTCTCCCGCGTAAACCAAGCTACTCAGCTTCTTTTCTCCACTGAATTTTCCTACTGAGCTATCCTCATTCTATTATTCTTTATATCTCTGAATAAATAAATAAATAAATAGGTCGCCTACTCCGTCTCCCCTTCGAATACCCTGGATCAGCCGGGGCTGGACCTCGGCAGTTATCTGGGTTATTTTTTTTGTATAGTTTTTCTGTGTATTCTTGTCGCCTCTTCTTAATATCTTCTGCTTCTGTTAGGTCCGTACCTGTTCTGTCCTTTATTGTGCCAATTTTTGCATTAAATATTCCCTTGGTATCTCTAACTTTCTTGAAGAGATCTCTAGTATTTCCCATTCTATTGTTTTCCTCTTTCCCATTTTATTGTTTCCTATTGTTTTCCATTTCAACACAAGGAAAATTCAAACTGTCTGTCTAATTATTTACAGTAAAAAAAAATTCCTAGGCTTCTCTTTCTTATTTATAAATCTCAGTTCAGTTCAGTCACTCAGTCGTGTCTAACTCTTTGTGACCCCATGAACCGCAGCACACCAGGACTCCCTGTCCATCACCAACTCCCGGAGTTCACCCAAACACATGTACATCAAGTCAGTGATGCCATCCAGCCATCTCATCCTCTGTCATCCCCTTCTCCTCCTGCCCTCAATCGTTCCCAGCATCAGGGTCTTTTCCAGTGAGTCAGCTCTTGGCATCAGGTGGCCAAAGCATTGGAGTTTCAGCTTCAACATCAGTCCTTCCAATGAACACCCAGGACTGATCTCCTTTAGGATGGACTGGTTGGAAATCCTTGCAGTCCAAGGGACTCTCGAGAATCTTCTCCAACACCACAGTTCAAAAGCATCAATTCTCTGGTGCTCAGCTTTCTTTATAGTTCAACTCTCACATCCATATATGACTACTGGAAAAACCATAGCCTTGACTAGATGGACCTTTGTTGGCAAAATAATGTCTCTGCTTTGAATATGCTATCTAGGTTGATCATAACTTTCTTCCAAGGAGTAGGCGTCTTTTAATTTCATGGCTACAATCACCATCTGCAGTGATTTTGGAACCCATAAAAATAAAGTCAGCCACTGTTTCCAGTTTCCCCATTTATTTGCCATGAAGTGATGGGACTGGTGCCATGATCTTAGTTTTCTGAATGTTGAGCTTGAAGCCAACTTTTTCACTCTCCTCTTTCACTTTCATCAAGAGGCTCTTTAGTTCTTCTTCACTTTCTGCCATAAGGGTTGTGTCCTCTGCATATATGAGGTTATTGATATTTCTCCCGGTGATCTTGATTCCAGCTTGTGCTTCCTCCAGTCCAGTGTTTCTCATGATGTACTCTGCATATAAGTTAAATAAGCAAGGTGACAATACACAGCCTTGATGTACTCCTTTTCCTATTTGGAACCAGTCTGTTGTTCCATGTCCAGTTCTAACCGTTGCTTCCTGACCTGCATACAGGTTTATAAATCTATCACATTTAATATACTTTTTCAGTGTTTTTAAATTTTGTTTCTCCTTAAAGGTTGTTATTTATAGATATTTGAAAGCCAGGAAATATAGTTCATTTCTTTCATCTTTCTGATTTTCTTTCATGCTCTGCTACAACCAGCCAATTTTTACTTAATACAAAATTATTCTCCTCTTTTACTTGATAAACAAAAACATATCCACTATCTTGCATATGTAGCTCATTTTCATCACACTCTTTATTTTACATTCTTTTAAAAAAATTAATATTAATAAAACTGAAAGATTTTTGTGCATTCCTTTTTTGGTCATATTAACTGATGCCTACTTTATTATATACAGAAAAGAGTATAGGTATATGAATATTGTATTGTCTAAGTATTCAAATATTATTTACCAATGAAAAATTAATATCAATGCAAGATCTTAAAGTTAAGTAAGAATATGAAGACTATAGGTTTGATTGTACATTAAGTTCTTACAATTTGTAGTATTAAAAATTTCAATAGCATAACACTTTTAAAAGACATATATTATTATAACCTTATTTAATTAAACATTGTTTTGTCATATTAAATTATTTGCACAAACAATAATTTTGACTGAAAGCCAATATAGAAAATTTGGAAAATTTTAATCATGAGGAAACAAACTCTACCTTATGCCACCTAGAACATTGTACTTACATTATTTTTATAAGGTGGTAAAAACAAGGAAAAGACAGAGTTTATTTTAAACTAAATATATTATATCAGTCTAATTTGTCCAAAGCATCTTAATAAGACTGTTACTTTTTCTAATATAATTCAAGCACATTTGAATTCATAAACAAAATTTTAAATGTTCTTTAAACCATGTTTAAATTCTCTGAATATCTCCCTTTTTTATTTTGTAACCAAGTATATAACCAATTTCATTAACTCATAGGTAAACTTTTATTATTTTTCAGAGCTGTAGTAAAACAGATTTTTCTCCACAGACTAGCCAAAATAAACCAAATATCAGGATTAAAAATTTTCCCTTTGAGAAACTCTTGAGTTTTTTCATACTTGCCTGAGTATTTCATGTATTATTTTTTCACCTTAAAAGTTAATAGGAACAGAAGTTGCCCCAATAGGTTTTAAGAGAACTTTAATTGGATTTATTCCAATTTTATATTAGATGTGTTTATATGGATTAAATGTTCTTAGAGTTGAACATAACAGACAAATTTTAAAAGACTATTTGATCTCCAAAGTTTCTCAGGGGGGCAGGAGAAAGAGAGGAAAAAGGATAAAAAAGGGGGAGTGAGAGAGAGCTGGTTACAAATAGATATGGAAGGCACTACAGATCATCAAAGAAGGCTTGGATGCAGGAAAATATATTTTCATACACATATATACACCCACACATGGTGGGGTTTGTAGGGAGTGAAAGAGAGAGGAGACTGAAGTTACAGCTGATTTAAACAACTCAGGACCTTGATAATTCCATGAGGACCATATGAATAAAAGATGATACTTACTATTTCCCAAAGGAAGGTCACCTTTATATTAAAATGATACATCTTTTAGTTAGACAAAGTAGAGAATTTCTTCAGAGGGGTTTCTTCACTTTTGTTTTAAGGCACCCATTTCATTTTTGGGTCTTCTGAGAAGCAGGCAGCAAAACTTACTTAAACATAAAAATATTTATTGGGAGACAAGTCCTTAAAGGGAAAGCAGGCATGGACAAGGTGACACATGTTAAGGTAGGAAGGAAAGGTGGGAAAATTGGGTTTAAAATGCTTCATCCACAGTACAACTCTAAGAAAGGGTCAGTCAGGCAATGAGGGTGTTCTAAAGAAAAGGTTGCTTGTTAGGGGAGTCCTTGTTGGGCAGGAATTTCCCAGATATCATACCTCTGCAGTTCTAAGTTATTGGTTAAAAGCTACCTAGGGATGTGTTAGTCCATGAAAGTGGGGAAGGTCAGTTGATTGCATTCCTTTCACAGGTTTTCTCTTAGAGGGAGATCTAAGCAACTCACTCTCATGTCTGCTGCAGAACCTTCCAGTGAATAGTTTTGGTGGCCAAGGTGATTACAATTGTCCTTGGGAACTTAAGGCATTTTGTTGTTGTTGTTCAGTCCTAAATTGTGTCCAACTCTTTGTGACCCCATGGATTGCAGCACGCCAGGCTTCCCTGTCCTTCACTATCTTCCCGAGTTTGCTCAAGCTCATGTCCATTGAATTGGTGATGCCATCCAACCATCTCATCCTCAGTCACCCCCTTCTCCTCCTGCCCTCAATATTTCCCAGCATCAGGGTCTTTTCCAATGAGTTGGCTCTTCATATGCGGTGGCCAGATTATTGGTGCTTCAGCTTCAGCATCAGTCCTTCCAATGAGTATTCAGGATTGATTTCCTTTTGGATTAATTGGTTTGATCTCCTTGCTGTCCAAGGGACTCTCAGGAGTCTTATCCATTACCACAATTTGAAAGTATTAGTTCTTTGGCATTCATCTTTCTTTATGGTCCAATTCTCACATCTGTACATGACTACTGGAAAAACCACAGCTTTACCTATACAGACCTTTGGTCTGCAAAGTAATGTCTCTGTCTTTTAATATGCCAGCATAGCTTTCCTTTCAAGGAGCAAAAGCCTTTTAATTTATGACATTTAGAAAGGTAAATGCAAAAAGGAGAATGCAAAGGTCAAAATTCTTTTAGGAAATAGCGCAATTTACTAAGAGACATCACAGATGGGTGATTTGTCCTAAGGGCAAGCTCATCCTAACTTCTAACTCAAGAATTCAGCAACCCTTTGCAGGTCAAAGCATATGAAGAGAAGGGCTCTCCTAAAGTCATATTCTCATATACAGACCAGACTGAGAAATATTCTTAAAAGTTTTCAACGGTGATCCAAGGCAAATTTTGTCTTAAAAAGAATGCCAGTCTATCAAGACCTTTTATTCAGTGGTTTTCAGGACCAGATTCGAATACAGAATTATGAAATCTATATTCATCTTCTAATACCTGGACTTTTTATAAACATATAATAATATAGATAATAGATGCCTATTATCTATTATGACTATTATGCTATTAAGCATACAAATGTTTAAATTTATGGCTTTGGTTGACCTTTACTAGCTTGAACATCTGGAAGTTCATGGTTCACGTATTGCTGAGGCCAGGCTTGGAGAATTTTGAGCATTACTTTCCTAGCGTGTGAGATGAGTGCAATTGTGCGGTAGTTAGAGCATCCTTTGGCATTGTCTTTCTTTGGGATTGGAATGAAAACTGACCTTTTCCAGTCCTGTGGCCACTGCTGAGTTTTCCAAATTTGCTGGCATATTGAGTGCAGCACTTTCACAGCATCATCTTTCAGGATTTTAAATAGCTCCACTGGAATTCCATCACTTTCACCAGCTTTGTTCATAGTGATGCTTTCCAAGGCCCACTTGACTTCACATTCCAGGATGTCTGGCTCTAGTGAGTGATCATACCATCGTGATTATCTGGGTCATGAAACTCTTTTTTGTATAGTTCTTCTGTGTATTCTTGCCACCTCTTTTTAATATCTTCTGCTTCTGTTAGGTCCATACCATTTCTGTCCTTTATCGAGCCCATCTTTGCATGAAATGTTCCCTTGGTATCTCTAATTTTCTTGAAGAGATCTCTAGTCTTTCCCATTCTGTTGTTTTCCTCTATTTCTTTGCATTGATCACTGAAGAAGGCTTTCTTATCTCTTCTTGCTATTCTTTGGAACTCTGCATTCAGATGCTTATATCTTTCCTTTTCTCCTTTGCTTTTCACTTCTCTTCTTTTCACAGCTATTTGTAAGGCCTCCCCAGACAGCCATTTTGCTTTTTTGCATTTCTTTTCCATGGGGATGGTCTTGATCCCTGTCTCCTGTACAATGTCACGAACCTCCATCCATAGTTCATTAGGCACTCATCTATCAGATCTAGGCCCTTAAATCTATTTCTCACTTCCACTGTATAATCATAAGGGATTTGATTTAGGTCATACCTGAATGGTCTAGTGGTTTTCCCTACTTTCTTCAATTGAAGTCTGCATTTGGCAATAAGGAGCTCATAATCTGAGCCACAGTCAGCTCCTGGTCTTGTTTTTGCTGACTGTATAGAGCTTCTCCATCTTTGGCTGCAAAGAATACAATCAATCTGATTTCAGTGTTGACCATCTGGTGATGTCCATGTGTAGAGTCTTTTGTGTTGTTGGAAGAGGGTGTTTACTATGACCAGTGCATTCTCTTGGCAAAACTCTATTAGCCTTTGTCCTGCTTTATTCCGTATTCCAAGGCCAAATTTGCATGTTATTCCAGGTGTTTCTTGACTTCCTACTTTTGCATTCCAGTCCCCTATAATGAAAAGAACATCTCTTTTGGGAGTTAGTTCTAAAAGATCTTGTAGGTCTTCATAGAACCATGACCATGAACTTCCAGATATTCAAGCTGGTTTTAGAAAAGGCAGAGGAACCAGAGATCATATTGCCAACATCCACTGGATCATCAAAAAAGCAAGAGAGTTCCAGAAAAGCATCTATTTCTGCTTTATTGACTATGCCAAAGCCTTTGACTGTGTGGATCACAATAAACTGTGGAAAATTCTGAAAGAGATGGGCATACCAGACCACCTGACCTGCCTCTTGAGAAACCTATATGCAGGTCAAGAAGCAACAGTTAGAACTGGACATGGAACAACAGACTTCTCCAAATAGGAAAAGGAATACGTCAAGGCTGTATATTGTCACCCTGCTTATTTAACTTATATGCAGAGTACATCATGAGAAACACTGGGCTGGAAGAAGTGCAAGCTGGAATCAAGATCACCGGGAGAAATATCAATAACCTCAGATATGCAGATGATACCACCCTTATGGCAGAAAGTGAAGAGGAACTAAAAAGCCTCTTGAAGAAAGTGAAAGAGGAGAGTGAAAAAGTTGGCTTAAAGCTCAACATTCAGAAAATGCAGATCATGGCATCTGGTCCCATCACTTCATGGCAAATAGATGGGGAAACAGTGGAAACAGTGTCAGACTTTATTTTTGGGGGCTCCAAAATCACTGCAGATGGTGACTGCAGCCATGAAATTAAAAGACGCTTACTCCTTGAAAGGAAAGTTATGATCAACCTAGATAGCATATTCAAAAGCAGAGACATTACTTTGCCAACAAAGGTCTGTCTAGTCAAGGCTATGGTTTTTCCAGTAGTCATGTATGGATGTGAGAGTTGGACTGTGAAGAAAGCTGAGCACCAAAGAATTGATGCTTTTAAACTGTGGTGTTAGAGAAGACTCTAGAGAGTCCCTTGGACTGCAAAGAGAGCCAAACTGTCTGTTCTAAAGGACATCAGTCCTGGGATTTCTTTGGAAGGAATGATGCTAAAGCTGAAACTCCAGTACTTTGGCCACCTCGTGTGAAGAGTTGACTCATTGGAAAAGACTCTGATGCTGGGAGGGATTGGGGGCAAGAGGAGAAGGGGACGACAGAGGATGAGATGGCTGGATGGCATCACCAACTCAATGGACATGAGTTTGAGTGAACTCCGGGAGTTGGTTATGGACAGGGAGGCCTGGTGTGCTGCGACTCATGGCGTCGCAAAGAGTCGGACACGACTGAGCGACTGAACTGAACTGAACTGAACTGACCTTTACCAACTAAAGGTGGACTAGAAACCTTTCTCTATACTTTTTCTAAAAATTTTAAGCTTTGATTTTTATTTTTAATTCACTTTGAGTTTTCTGTGTGTACAGGTAGAGGTTGAATTTACTAAGCAGAACTTTGTTTCCTTAGTGATTATCAAGGCCATCTTAATCATATGCCAGGTTTCTATGTATGCATTCATCTGTTTTTGAGCTCTTTCTTTTATTCTACTTGCATATTTGGTTGTATTTGCACCAATCACATATTCTTTCAACAATTCTTGTTTTTGAATCTTGAAATATGATAGAGCAAGTCATTCTACCTTCTTTTTCAGAAATTCTTAGCCAATTGTCATGATCACTTGCTCTCCCGTATAAATTTTGAATGATGTTGCTAAGTTTCAAAAAGAACTTTCTTGGAATTTGGTCTGAAATTTAATAAACCCATAGATTAATTTTGGGAGATTGACATCTTAACACATTTAATCTTCCTCTTCATGAACATAGTATAACTCTACATTTATTTTATTATTATTTAATAGACAAAATTTGCACATCTTTTATTGGGTTTTCCCCTAGCCTCACTCTTGTTCTCTCTAATTTTCCTTTCTTGTATATTATTTGCTTGGTTTTAATATTAAATAATAATCTCACAAAATAAGGTAGTAAGTATTTCTTCTATTTCTAGTCTTTGAAAAAACTTGTGTAATTGATCTGTTCCTTAGGAGTTTGGTAGAAGTCAACTATAAAATCATCAGGTCTGTTGTTTTATTTGTGGGAAGATTTTAAACTATTGATTCAATTTCTTTAATAGACAAGTATAAAATCTAGTCAGATTTTCTGGTTCTTCTATAACTTACTTTTAGAAGTTAAATTTTTGAAAAATGTGTAAATTTTAACTAAGCTTACAGATTTATTGGCATATAGACATCAAAGGTATATTCTCATTAGTTTAATTCTCTGCTGATTCAATTTCACCTCCTTTTCTATTCCTAATGTTTAACATTTGTGCTTTTCTTCTCATCCTCACACCCAGATTAATCTTACCATAAGCTTGTTTTGAATTAGTATATTCAAAGAACAAATTTTTGACTTTGGTTATCATCTATAATTTTTTTCTGTTTTATTATTTCTGCTCTTTACTGTGTCACTTATCTTTGGATTTATCTGGATGTTCTTTTTCAAACTTCTTAAATTCTTAACTTCTAAGTGGGATGTCTATCTCTTTCCTCTTTTCTCTGACATAAATCATAGCAATCTTTTTTGATCCATCTCCCAGAATAATGGAAATAAAACAAAAATAAAAAATGGGACCTACTTAAACTCAAAAGCTTTTGCATAGCAAAGGAAACAAAATGAAAAGACAACCTACAGACTGGGAGAAAATATTTACAAATGATATGACCGACAAAGGATTGTGTGAAAGTTGCTCAGTTGTGTCCGACTCTTTGTGACTCCACGGACTGTAGCCTACCAGGCTCCTCTGTCCATGGGAATTCTCCAGGCCAGAATACTAGAGTGGGTAGCCAGCCATTTCCTTCTCCAGGGGATCTTCTCAACCCAGGGATTAGTCACCAAAATCTACAAATAGCTCATTAAGTACTGCATCATGAAAACAAACAACCCAATCAAAAAATGGGCTGAAGACCTAAAGACATTTCTCCAAAGAATATATACAAGTAGCCAAGAGGCACATGAAAAGATGTTCAACATTGCTGACTACTAGAGAAATGCAAATCAAAACTACAATCAGATATCACCTTACACCAGTCAAAATGGCTATCATCAAAAAATCCTAACAAACAATAAATGCTGGAGAGGGTATGGAGAGAAGGAACTCTCCTACACTTTTGATGGGAATGCAACTTGTTACAACCACTATGGAAAACAATATGGAGGTTCCTTAAAAAATTAAAAAGAGAGGTACCATATGACCTTGGGCATATATCTGGAGAAAAACATGATCCAAAAGGATACATGCCCTTCAATGTTTCATTGCAGCACTGTTTACGATAGCCAAGACATGGAAGCAACCTAAATGACCATCGATAGAGTAATGGATAAAGAAGATGTGGTACATATATACAATGGAATATTACTCATCCATCATAAAAGAATGAAATAATGCCATTTGCAGCAACATAGATGGACTTAGAGATTGTCATACTGAGTGAAGTATGTCAGACAGAGAAATAGAAACATGTGACATCCCTTATATGTGGAATCTAGAAAGACATGATGCAAATGAGTTTGTTTACAAAACAGAAACAGACTCACAGACTTAGAGAACAAATTTATGGTTGCTGGGAAAGGATAGGGGGAATGGATAGCTAGGGAATTTGAGATGGATGGGTATACACTGCTATGTTTATCAGCATCTTTGAACATTTGTCTAAGATGGATGGTCGGCAGGGACCTATTGTATAGCACAGGGAACTCTGCTCAATGTTATGTGGCAGCCTAGAGGGGAAAGGAGTTTGAGAGTGAGAGGATACAGGTATATGTGTGGCTGAGTCCCTTTGCTGTGTACCTGAAACTATCACAACATTGTTAATCAGCTATAATATAATACAAAATAAAAATTTAAAAAATTCTTCACTTAGTACTGCTTTGGACTTTCCTTGTGACTCAGCTGGTAAAGAATCTGCCTGCAATGCTGGAGACCTGGTTTCAATCTGTGTTTTGGGAAGATCCCCTGGAGAAGGGAAAGCTACCCATTCCAATAGTCTGATCTAGAGAATTCCATGGACTGTATAGTTCATGGGGTCGCAAAAAGTCAGACGCAACTGAATGACTTTCACTTAGTACAGCATTAGCTTTATCCCATAAGTTTGATCTATAGTTTCTAAGCTATTATTCAACTATAAATGGGTTAAAAATCACATTTTCACTATTATCTTTTTAACCAAGGAGTGATTTATAAAAATTTTTGTACATTTTCAGATGTATTTCCTTTTGGTAAACTGTCTTAGGCTATTGATTTCTAACTAAGTTGCATTGTGGCTAATAATGTGGTTAAATGATAATGACTTTTTGAAATTTGTTGTGACACTTTGTTGCTGTTGTTTAGTTGCTAAGTTGTGTCCAACTCTTTGCAACCCCATGGATTGTAGCCTGCAATGGCACCCCACTGCAGTACTCTTGCCTGGAAAATCCCATGGACAGAGGAGCCTGGAAGGCTGCAGTCCATGGGGTCACTGAGGGTCGGACACGACTGAGTGACTTCACTTTCACTTTTCACTTTCATGCATTGGAGGAAATTGCAACCCACTCCAGTGTTCTTGCCTGGAGAATCCCAGGGACAGGGGAGCCTGGTGGGCTGCCATCTATGGGGTTGCACAGAGTCGGACACAACTGATGTGACTTAGCAGCAGCAGCAGCAGGCTCTTATATGGTGAATATTTAAATATTCCAAATTTACTGAAAAGAATGGATGTTTTAATTGCTGAGTGCAGGGTTCCATATATGTCTAATGTTAATCTTATTAATTATAAAGTTTATATCTTTCATATATTTATAGATATTTTAGATATTTTAATTTTCTTGGCTTGTCTTTAGTTAATATATGACATAATAAAGGCCATATATGATAAACCTACAACTAGCATCATACTTAATGGTCAGAAGCTGAACGCATTTACTCTAAGATCAGGAACAAGACAAGGATGCCCACTCTTACCACTTTTATTCTACATGGTACTAGAAGTCCTAGCCACAGCAATCAGACAAAAACAAAAAATGAAAAGAATCCAAATTGGAAAGGATAAATAAAAACTGTTACCATTTGCAGTTGACATTGATACTACATATAGAAAGTCCTAAAAATATCACCAAAAAACATTAGAACTAATAAATGAATTCTGTAAAGTTGCAGGAAATCTGTTACCCTTCTATACACTAACAACAAACTATCAGAAAGAGAAATTAAGGAAACAATCCTATGTATAATTGCTTCAAAAAGAATAAAATACCTAGGAATACATCTATTCTAGGAGGTAAAAGACCTGTACTCAGAAAACTCTAAGATATTGATGAAAGAAACTGAAGGTGATATGAACAAATTGAAAAATATACCATGCTCATGGATTGGAAGAATAGATACTGTTAAAATGACCATACTCTCCAAGGCAATCTACAGATTCAATGCAATCTCTATCAAAATACCAATGGCATTTTTTTCATAGAATTAGAACAAATAATTCTAAAACTTATATGAAAACACAAAAGACTCTGAAGAGCAAAAATAATCTTGAGAAAGAAGAACAAATCTGGAGGTATTCTATTTCCCGGTTTCAGACTATATTACAAAACTATAGTAATCAAAACAATATAGTAATGCACAAAAGCAGACACATGGATCAATGGAACAGAGTAGAAAACCCAAAAATAGATCCATGTTTATATGGTCAATTAATTTACAACATAAGGGACAAGAATATACAATGGGGAAAAGAGCCTTTTAGTAAGTGGTATTGGGAAAGCTGAACAACAACTTTCAAAATAATCAAACTTGACTACTTTTTCATACCATATACAAAATATAAAATAAACTCAAAATGGATTAGTTAAGTATAAAACCTGAAACCATAAAATTCCTAGAAGAAAACAGTCAGTACACTCTTTGACATCTTCCATCTTAGCACTATTTTTTTTTTAATCTGTCTCCTCAGCCAAGGCAAACAAAAGCAAAAATAAACAAATGAGACTACATGATACCAAAAAGCTTTTGCACAGCAAAGGAAACATGAAAAGGCCATCCAATGAAGAGGAAACGATATTTGCAAACAATGTATCTGATAAAGTTCAATATTCAAAGAGTTCATATAACTCAAAGTTTTAAAAATCTGATTAAAAAATGAGCAAAGGACATGAATAGACATTTTTTCCCATGGAAGATATACAGATAGTCAATAGACACATGAAAAGATAATCTCCATCATTAATCATCAGGAAAGTGCTAATCAAAATCGCAATGAGATATCAGCTCACATCTGTCAGAATGGCTATTATCAAAAAGACGACAACTAACAAGTGTTGGTGAGGATGTGGAGAAAAAGGAACACTCATGCACTGTTGGTAGTAACATAAGTTGGTACAGTCGCTATAGAAAATGGTGCCTGTTCCAAAATTAAAAATTAAGCTGCCATAAGATCCAGAAATTCTACTTCTTGGTATTTTTCAAAAACAAGCAAACAAACAAAAACACTAATTTAAAATGGTATGTATCCCCTATGATCATTGCAGTGTCATTTACAGTAGTGAAGATGAAGATATGGAAGCAATCTAAGTGTTCATTGATAGATTAATGGATAAAGAAGATGTGATATATATATATATATATATATATATATATATATATATGATGAACTATTACTCATCTATAAAAAAGAATGAATTCTTGCTATTTGTGACAACATGCATGAACCTAGCCTGGAGAAGGAAATGGCAACCCACCCCAGTATTCTTGCCTGGAGAATCCTGCGGACAGAGGAGCCTGGTGGGCTGCTGTCCATGGGGTCACAGTTGGACACGACTGAAGCAACTTAGCAGCAGCAGCAGCAGCATGAACCTAAGCATTCACTTATGCTAAGTGAATAAGTCAGACAGAGGAAGACAAATACCATATGTTTTCACTTATAGGTGGAATCTAAAAATCAAAATAACTGAACAAACACAACAAAACAGAAATAGATTTATAGATACAGAGAAAAACTGGTGGTTGTTAGAGGCAGCGGGTGGGGAGATGAGTAAAACAGGTAAGGGAGATAAAGGAGTGCAAATTCCAGTTACAAAATAAATGTCACTGGGATGAAATGTACAGGAGGAGGAATGTAGTCAATAACATTGTAATACTTTTATATGGTGACAAATGGTAATGACTTATTATGCCAATTATTTTTAATGTATAGAAATATCAACTCACTCTGTTATACACATGGAACTGACATAGTGTTATAGGTCAAATAGACTTCAGGTTGACAGATGTGTAATAAAATCTTCCACTATGATAATGTATTTATCTATTTCTTTTTATAGTTCTATTAGTTTTTTATTTATATGATTGATCATTTTTGCTATGTTTATGTATGGTTGCTGCTGCTGCTAAGTCGCTTCAGTCGTGTCCAACTCTGCGCGACCCCATAGATGGCAGCCCACCAGGCTCCCCCGTCCCTGGGATTCTCCAGACAAGAACACTGGAGTGGGTTGCCATTTCCTTCTCCAATGCATGAAAGTGAAAAGTGAAAGTGAAGCTGCTCAGTTGTGTCCGACTCTTAGCGACCCCATGGACTGCAGCCTTCCAGGCTCCTCTGTCCATGGGATTTTCCAGGCAAGAGCACTGGAGTGGGCTGCCATTGCCTTCTGGTTAGAATTGTTATATATCTTCCTGCCAAATAAAACCTTTCATCACTACGTAGTGATATATGACCTTAGTAATTTTGTGTTAGCTTCTATTTCATTTGATATTATTATAACTAACTCTGGCTTCCTCTTGTTTTGAATTTTCTTGTAATGCTATCCTTTTGCTTTCTGCCTTTTATAGCCATGTGTATTGCATTTCTTCTCTTATAAATAATCCTGGTAGTTTTTTTTCTATTCAGTGTGATAATCTCTGTATTTAGCTGATGAATTTATTTTTTGTGATTACTAACATATCTAGACTTATTTCTGCTGGGAAACAATTCTCCGTAAGTCTCTTCTGTTTCTGCATATCTTTCAAGAGAGGTACTGAGTGCCTTTTGTTCAAAACTAGCTTTTCAAGGATGTTTGTGTAGTGAATAGCCTCAGAAGAGAGAGATAGTGTCTCCCTATGGAGCAAAGGGCATTTTTACTTACAGCCTTGGAAGATAGAGATGGAGTCTCTCTCCAGAGCAAAGAGCAAGAATGCTTACTATTCATCATCAAAGATTCAAGTTTCCCAAGCTCAAGGTTCCTCTTCTGTAACACAACCCACTTCATGTGCCGGTGTCATCTGGCCATCTCTTATCGCACTGTGGGAATTGTGCTTTAGAGAATAGGCACAAAAATGCTGATATGCTGGCTACTGCTTCTGCTGTGAGTAATAAATCATCTCTTGTCTTTGACCCAGGAGTTGTGTGTCTTCTACCAGTATCCATGAAACTGTGGCAGGCTAACTTATAAGTAGGGTAAAACCTTAGTCTTTTCACAATCCTTGATGATTTCTGTTATATTATATAGTTTTTTCCCCACTTGTCTTTTCCATCCTATTTTCTTTCTTCTTTGTCTTTTATTGGATTCATTAAAGTGTTCCCTTACTCCCCCGCCTTCCTATCCTCTCTTCTGGTTTGAAAGTGAGATTTTCCATTGCTATTATATACTCTCCTCCTGGTACTTAGAATAACTGATCATCCACTCCTGACATGTATACTATTAATGTTTAATATTTAACTATATTTTGTGTCTTTCTCAACCTCACAAGTTGAATATCATCACTTCATACAGTCAATATTTAAGTTTATTAACATATTAACTAATCTATTCACTCATCATTTCCTCCTATATATTGTCTTCCTACTGTTTCTCCCTAGTGAAATTAATTACAAAACATCAAGGATGAAGATTTAAAAGTAGTCACAGCGAAATGGGAGATCATCTCAAAGTGAATGAAAAGTAGACATGAATTCATAGACACTGACACGAAACTCAACATATACCAAGCCATATAAATAAAAGAATTCCATGTATAGACATGGATCTGGAAATGTCCTTTCAAAGTCTTTGTTTGAACATTTCTTTGATCCTCATTTTGAAATTTTTTTGGGGTGGTATTCATTTCTACATTGATAAATGTTCTCTCTGAACACATTGAAAGTATTGTTTCATTGTTTTCTGGGTTAATTGTTGATGTTCAGGAGTGTGCTATTTGTGAAACTGTAGTTCTTTTGAAGGTGATCTCTCTTCTGTTGCTGTTTTTAAGATCTTTTTAATTTTGATGTTGTACAATTTCATTAAAATGTGTCAAAACAGAAACTTCTTTTTTATGTATAGGCTTTGGTATAAGTTGGGCTTCCTGTATCTAGATTCATGTTTGATAATAGGCCTGGAAAATACATGTCTTTGATTTTTGTCTCTTTCCCATTCTGTTTTCTCATTCTGGAACTCAGGTTAAACATCTTCTCTTTTTCATATAACCTCGCTTTTACAAATTCTACTTCTTTTGTTTCTGTATGCTGCAATCTGGGTAGTTTGTTTTGATTCATTTCCTTTTCAACTGTGTCTAATCTTCTTTATACTCTATCCAGTGAGTTTTCAAAAATGATTAAATTTTAAGTGAAAAGTGTAAGTAAAAGTGAAGTTGCTCAGTCGTGTCCTACTCTTTGTGACCCTGTGGACTGTACCCTATCACGCTTCTCCATCCATGGGATTTTCCAGGCAAGAGTACTGGAGTGGGATGCCATTTCCTTTTCCATAGGATCTTCCCAACCCAGGGATTGAACCTGGGTCTCCCACATTGTAGGCAGATGCTTTATTGTCTGAGCCACTTATTCAATTCCTTTATTAAATCATTTTTAGTAGTTTTTGTTCTTTAACCATTTAAAATTTCTGTCTCCTTTAAAACATATTTCATATAGAGATACCTCAAAAGCATTATCCAAAATTTCAGTAACTGAGGCACTTGTTGGGAAGGATATCTAAATTTTCTGTTTATTTATTTATTTTTTGCTGAATCTCCCTCATGGTGGCACATTTCCTTGTGCTGTGTTTTCATTTTTAATTGTGAATTCAAGATTGATCCAACTTAATCTGTGTAAATCCTTAGGAGTAAGAGAGTGTTTACCTTTATTTTTACTGGGTGCCGCAGTTCAGTTCAGTTGCTCAGTTGTGTCCAACTCTTTGAGACTCCATGGACTGTAGCACTCCAAGCTTCCCTGTCCATCACCAACTCCTGGAGCTTGCTCAAACTCATGTCCATCAAGTCGGTGATGCCATCCAACCATCTTATCTTCTGTCATCTCCTTCTCCTGCCTTCAATCTTTCCCAGCATCAGGGTCTTTTCCAATGAGTCAGTTCTTTGCATCAGGTGGCCAGTGTATTGGGGTTTCAGCTTCAGCATCATCCTTTCAATAAATATTCAGGACTTATTTCCTTTAGGATAGACTGATTGTATCTTCTTGCTGTCCAAGGAACTCTCAAGAGTCTTCTCCAACACCACAGTTCAAAAGCATCAATTCTTCAGCACTCAACTTTCTTTATAGTCCAACTCTCATATCCATACATGACTACTGGAAAAACCATAGCTTTGACTAGACGGACCTTTGTTGGCAAAGTAATGTCTCTGCTTTTTAATATGCTGTCTAGGTTGGTCATAGATTTTCTTCCAAGGAGCAAGTGTCTTTTAATTTCATGGCTGCACCTTCCACAGTGATTTTGGAGCCCAAGAAAATAAAGTCTCTCACCGTTTCCAATGCTTCTTCATCTATTTGCCATGAAGTGATGGGACCAGATGCCATGATCTTAGTTTTTTGAATGTTGAGTTTTAAGCCAACTTTTTCACTCTCCTCTTTCACTTTCATCAAGAGACTCTTTAGTTCCTCTTCACTTTCTGCCATAAGGGTGGTGTCATCAGCGTATCTGAGGTTATTGATATTTCTCCTGGCAATCTTGATTCCACCTTGTGCTTCCTCCAGCCCAGCATTTCTCATGATGTACTCTGCATATAAGTTAAATAAGCAGGGTGACAATACACAGCCTTGATGTACTCCTTTTCCTATTTGGAACCAGTCTGTTGTTCCATGTCTGGTTCTAACTGCTGCTTCTTGACCTACATGCAGATTTCTCAGGAGACAGGTAAGGTGGTCTGGTATTCCCCGAAAAACTATGGACAGAGATTCATGACATTGTACAGGAGACAGTGATCCAGACCATCCCCAGGAAAAAAAAAAAGTGCAAAAAGGCAAAATAGTTTTCTGAGGAGGCATTACAAATAGCTGAGAATAGACAAGAAGCTAAAGGCAAAGGAGAAAGGAAAGATATATCCATCTGAATGCAGAGTTCCGAAGAATAGGAAGGAGAGATAAGAACGCCTTCCTCAGTGATCAATGCAAATAAATAGAGGAAAACAATAGAATGGCAAAACTAGAGATTTCCACAAGAAAATTAAAGATACCAAGAGAACATTTCATGCAAAGATGGGCATAATAAAGGACAGAGATGGTGTGGACCTAACAGAAGCAGAAGATATTAAGACGAGGTGGATCACAGAAAAAGCAAGAGAATTCCAGAAAAACATCTACTCCTGCTTTATTGATCATGCCAAAGCCTTTGACTGTGTGAATAACAAGAAGCTGGGTGCCACAGGGTTTTATTAATCTTGAACTACTTTAATTTCTAGACTGAGTAGATTCCTGACTTATGAGTATCCTACATTTGAACTCCTAGGATAGCAAATTTTCTGGAGAGACTAATACAATTACTATGATTTTTGTTATTGCTGCATCTGTTGTTCTTTTCTACCTAGAATTATCAAAGCAAAAAGGCTTCTATTCCAGGCTCCCATTACTGGCAGGTGGATAATTTCACCCTTTATTTCACCCATGGTGACACTCTTTTCAAGGGGTTTGGCTTGAGTTGAGAAACTTTGGTATATTTCCTACATTTTTCTTGAGACCATGATTTATTCTTCCCTTACCCTGCACAATAATTAATCCCTAAGGCTTTGGTTGCTAAATTCACATTTTCTTTCAGGGCTTTACAAGATTTTGCTCTTAGTTATTATTTACATTTTGTTTTTTGTTTATTTTCATTAAAAAATTTTATCTTGTGTTGTTTTGTTTCGACTTTAAGAAGAATTTCTCTCTATTATTAATCTTTAAAATTAAGTCTTTTACAGCACAGATAGTTTCTGTTTATTTTTATCTCAGTTAGATGTTTAACTAACAATAACTGTTGTTTAGTTACAACATATTCAGGATCTAGTCATTTTATTACAATAAGAAGGCATTTTGGAATTTCTAGCCTTCCAAGCTAACAGAAGAGATGTCTCTCTTGTTAGATTTTTTAATTTAATAAACTATGTTTTCTTTTTTATTAAAAAATTTTTAAACTTTTTATTTTGTATTGGGGTAAAGCTGATTAACACTGTTGTGATAGTTTCAGGTGAACAGCAAAGGGACTCATTCATTCATATACATGTATCCATTCTCCCCCAAACTCCCCTCCCATCCAGGCTGCCACATAACATTGAAGAGAGTTTCATGTTCCATGTGCTATACAGTAGGTCCTTGTTGGTCATCCATTCAAAGTATAGCAGTATGTACATGTCCATCCCAAACTCCCTAACTATCTCTTACCCCCATTGTTTCCCCTGGCAAGCAAAAGTTCATCGTGTAAGTCTGTGTTTATTTCTTAAACTATGTCTTCTTTATTGGCTTCTTTCCTGAAGCTAAATAACAATCTAGAATCCTTGTGTGTGGTTGAAAGGCAGAGGAGAAATTGTTTCCCAATAACTGATTTACAATTTCCAGAATCTATCTTTTTAGTTGAAATCGAGACCATTATATGTCCATCCCCATTTAATGTCTTGACTGCATTCCTGGTTTTCATAATTTCATAAAAATTATCAAGTGGTAAAGTTGTTTGGCATTTTCTTTCTCTGTTTTCGTCTATATAATCCATTTGGATCTGGAAGTGTCCAGATGCTATCTCCTCATCTCTCTTGGAGTTCAGCTTTTCTTACTAGCTGATTGAAGATTATTTCTTTTAATAGAAAAGTAGAAGTTCTAATACACAAATTGTGGATGAGTTGACAGGTGAAAAATTACCATATGAGTGGCTTCTCTTGTCAATAAGAGAAATCCATAGGCTATGAGTCTCATGCTCACAGGGCTCTAAGTCATTTAACTTGGTGTGTGTCCCTCCTGACTTGATCTTCTTCATGATGTGGACATCTGGGTGCTTTTCAGGAACATCTGCCACTCCCTGGCCTCTCTTTCTGGGCTTTCCCTGCTACTCCTGGGTGAGTTTCTCCTAAAGGAAGGTGTGCTCTGTTCTCCTGATGCCTGGGTCCCATTGCCAAGCTCCCTATTTTAGTGTAGTCATGGGGGCTCTTGGAGTTCTACAAACTGGGGCTCCTGCTAAGTATTACAGGATCCTGGTGTGGGGCACATATTTAAAGCTTTAGAGGTAAAATACTGGTATGCATGTGGGTGGCACTGGGTTGACTCCACAAAGCTGAGCAGCAGAATAAGGATGAAGAAGTCAACCGACAGTTCTGAACTCTGAGGTTAAGCCCCATCAGATTTCAGGGAGACCAGGCACAGAGGTACCTGGATACCATAGTGATGCCCTGAAGTTTGAAGTGATAGTCCATCATCCAAGGCAGGAGCTTCTTGGTTGCTTGAGGCCTGCTGCAGCTTTTAAGCTGGTGGTGTTTATTTGTTTATTTTTGCTTTTTAGCTTTATGCTTCACCCATGTGCCTTGAGTTCAAAACAGTGACCACACTGGTTTCCTCAAGGTCATAACTCCTTAGCAGAAACAGCTGATGTGGACTAAAGGGAGGGTTAAAAGGATCTGACTTTTCCAGGGATCCTGGCCTCCTCCTGTCTTCTTGTTATCATTGCCACACAGAATTGGGCAGAGATCCTGCCCACAGGTCCCCAAAGAGACAAAGGTAGATCACATTTAAGGAATAGAGGGAGCATTTGCTTGAATTCTGATGAGAAGTATGACATGAGTAAAGGCAAGGAAAAGAAGAAGAAGTGTATTATCCCACTGCATGTTCCTGCATCTGCAGCAGTAGATGTGTGTTGCAGTCTGGGTGCAGTGCACATATCCAGCAGTGAAAACCTTGGTGTCATATTCCTGTGTCCTTGCTTGTCTGTCTTCCCCTACTAGGATAAGAATATTTTTAGCCCAGGGACACTGTTTTATCTTTAAATCCTGCCTACCCCACTTAGTGGGTGTTAAGGCCTTGGGCAATTTCCTTCATTCTAAGTCTTTGTTTCCTCATCTGTGAAATGGGAATGATATAATAGTACCTACCTCAGAGTGTTGTTTTGAAGATCAGAGCAGGTCAAACCTCCATTTTATTCAGTTTCAAGAAGTTCAAGCCAAATGGTCTTCATGTTGTTAAACAGTATGGGATTGTGTGTAATGGTCCAAGTTCTCCCATCATGAGTGGTTGGAGAAAAAAGCCAGTGACCCACCCTTCTTTGACTTCCCCATTTCCCTCTCCCATCTAGATTCTCATGGGCTAGGAGTTGGGTAAAGATGGGGAACCCCACACTACTGAAAAACTGCCTTTAAAGTCGTCAGAACCAAAGGTAAGGAGCCAAAATCAAAGATTACCTTGTTTTTTGGAGTGTATCACTGGCTATTGTCCCCATCAAACAAAGCCCTTTCATCAGAGGTTCTTAAAACACTTTTTTTCCCTCCTTTATTTTCCTTTGAAATAAGCTGGGCAACAATTAATTTCAGAGAGAGAGAGAGAAAGATAATTCAACAAGGATCTATTACTACTCTCAGCTTCTATTGCTGTAATGAAAATCTATTTCCTTTCCCTTTTGTGTCCCATATAATTTAATGCCCATTTTATTAATGGTCTGAAATAATTACGGAACCCTTTGTGATTCTCAAGTATGTTTCATTTAATTGTGCAATAAATGCCTAATCTCTTCCTCCATCTGAAGCTATTATGGCATTAAAATTAACAATTATGCAGCAATGCGCCGGGGTCCATAGAAATCACTCCAGATAACTAGACATATATAAATCATTCATGAGAACAATTTCTGAAAAGAGACGGAGGGGAAAAAAATTGTGTTGAAAATGACATTGGGAAGCCAAGGGCCCAGCCTGTAAGAAGATAGTAACACCTTTAAAAAATCTTTTTTCTTTCCTTTTTTGTTATTATTATTTTATTAATTGTGTATGTGGCATAGCCCTCTCCCCCACTTCTATTAGCCTGACAGATATTTTCAGAATTAATTAACTGTTAGCTCTGAGGATAAATTGTTCATTATCAATTTTCCCCCCTCTTTCTTTCTTTCCTTTTATAATTTTTTTTTTCTTTCAGGCCAGCAATTACACTCCCTGCCTTTCTCCAGAAGCTCCTGTTCTGCACAGCTATCCAAATGGGAAAAGTGCTTTTTCTTTCATCCCTATTCACTCCTCCTCTTCTCCCTTTTGTGGGATTTAATAACCATGGCTGATAGGCTCATGCTGGACAGAGAGGTTAAGTTTGTTGTCTCAGCACTTTGCTGACAGGGGATAGTGCAGGAATTCTGTAACTTCTAACCAGCCCTGTGGGGTTGCCTAGGACTTGGCCCACACAGGCATAGTCTATAAACAGTGTTCAGAAACCCTGCAGTCCCAAACATTCTGCTTATCTAAGAGCACATCCACTGGTGTTGCTAAAGCCCTCCTCTATTTTTTTAAACATTTCTGAATCCCAAGAGATTCCCAGCAAATAACCTCCAGTCCATGCCCTACCCCAGGACTGGTATGTGCATGCATGCAAACACACACACACACACAAATGCACACACATGCACACAAATGCTTGCTATGCAGCAATAAGCAGGGTCAAAAAACCAAGTGCCCTCAGGGTCAGGTAAGAAATACAGATGAATGAAGTGGGTGAAATGGGGAAAACTGGAGATCCCATACCCTACCTGAAGCAGGCAGCTGAGACCCAACTTCCAGCCATTGCTGCTTTTGGGGAATGCGGGCTTGATGTGGCCAACTCTTGTGACACTTCAAGGGAAGCCTGAAATTTGGACTTCCCTGGTGGTCCAGTGGTTGGGAATCCATCTGCCAACGTGAGGGATGAAGGTTCCATCCCTTGTCTGGGGGGACTCCACATCCCCTGGGGCAGCTGGGCCCATGTGCTGCAACTGTTGAAGCCTGGGTGCCCTAGAGCCCATGCTCTGCAACAAGAGAAGCATGTTACTGCAACCAGAGAGTAGTTCTCACTTGCCACAACTAGAGAAAGCCCTCACACAGCAATGAAGACTCAGCACAGCCAAAAATACATCAATAAATAAAAATTTTTCAAAAAGAGAAGCCTGAAATTTTAATATGTCAACTAATTGTTGATAATGAATTTAGAAAAATTGAAAACAGCATAGGTTAAATAGGCAGGATGGATTCTGGTTGGGACTGCAACTTGTGGGCACTGACAGATAGATACTTATTTCTTGAATTTGGTCCAGCAGAAGGTTCCTGGAAGGGACGGGCTGAGCCCGCTGTCTCTTGGCTGTCCGTGCTCCTCAACCACCAGGGCTTGGGTCTTTTGGGTCTGGGGAATGTGTCTGATGTTGCTCTGAAGGTTGAGCTCCATAATGAAAAGGATATTGGGGGAGGAGAGGGATCACCTTTGATTTCCTGTAAAATGTTCACCAGTTCTAAATCATTAGTTTAAGTACAGAAGAATCATTGGGCTGGTAGTTGAGGGTGACAAGTCCATTTGTGCTCATGTTCCTGGTGATTTAATAAGTGATTTGTCTCCATATTAATTGATGGCTTATGGGATTTAGAGTTCAAATGTGCTTGGTGTTATGATGCTAGAAATATGGGCCTGTTGATGATAGTTAAAAATTATAGAGAACATGTTACCTATTAGGACCTAAACCATGTAATTGATATTAGATTAATTTAATCCTCTTTGTAACCTTTTTAGGTAGGTATTATTATCATTTCCATTTCACAGGTGAAGAAACTGAGAAGTAAAGGAACATGCAGCAGACAATTTACTGTGAACATTCAAAGCCATGGCTGTCTGAGCCCAGAGCTTACTTGGCACTTGGTAAAACTAAGCAAGATCAAACACAAAGGTAGGACATGACTAGAGAAAATTTAGTAAATGATAGCGTTAAAGGCACATCGACACAGAACTAAACAGTTTATAACATGTTTCAATGTGCATTATCTAACTGGGAGATGTGTTAACTATTATGGACAGCAAACTGATAAACATGTCAATATCATTGTACTTCTTTCCAGGGAAGCCAGGCGTGCTGAAATCCGTGGGGTCGCAAAGAGTTAGACATGAGTGAGCGACTGAACTGAACTGAACATCCTCACCAACAGGTCCTCTGTCATTTCATTGGCTATATAGTATTCCTTCACAAGACAGAGATACACTAAAATGTCAGACTTCATGGTTTTCATCTAACTTTTAGTTAAACCTTTCTTCTAAAACAAGCTGATTTTTTTGCTCCCAAGGTTAAGTGAAAAGCCACCTTAATTCATGCTGACACACCCCCATAGAATAAAACATTGACTGGGCTGGTACTTTGGGATATCAGGGAAGTTTGACATCCAAATCCCTTATAAGTCTTTCCACCATTTCAATATTCATTAATTAACTGCTTATACAAATAAAAGAGCAGAAGCTAATTCTTAGCATTAATACTTCCAGTTAGTTATTTTACTCTAGTTTCTGTCTCTTTTTATAAGTACTATCCCTAGTTTTCTCCTCCAGCAAAAAATGAAGCATTCTGTTTGCAGTTTGCATGTATGTAGCCTGGAATCACCAGCAGTAAGGTTTCATTTCAGAATTTTGTGATTTTCCTGGTCAGCAGCCTTAGACTGATCAATAAAGAGCACTACGAAATTTTGTTACCAAACTTGTGACTCAGATATCTAACTCTCTACCTTTGGCTTACAGATAAAATGCCTTTAAGAGAAACACATTAAACGTTTAAACAGAATATCCACTTCTAAACAATAAATCACCTGGGACCTGCTTTCAGTGGTAGAATATCTATCCCACCCCTGAAGACCTTTAAAAAATAGGATAATAATAAAAAGCTGACATTTATTGAGCACTTATGATCTGTGAGGCACTGGGCTTTGCAAGCATTAATTTATTTGCTTTCACAGTAATCTGACGAGGCAGGTTTTTTCTTTTTTTATCCTATTGAACAGATAAGGAACCAAAGCTTAGCGAGTTTTAAGTAATTTGCCCAAGGTCACACAGGTAGTAAATGGAAGAGTCTGTATCCCTCACAAGCCTGTCTCTTAATCGCTGTGTTAGAGCACGCAGTGCCTTGATTGGTGTGGAAATTGTCCCAGGAACAAAGGCAATGGGACTCCCTGCCACGGAGCATTCTAAAGTGAGTGCAGAGGCCTCACCCATGCGTTGCCCATGCATTTTGAGGAGTCCATATGTAGTTTTGATACCATGTAACAACTTCACAGGACACCAACAAATGTACCTGAGATATGCACGGCCTGCCCATCCCAACGCTGCAAAGCTTTGGTGTCCAGAGGGGCTTCCTGGGGCCTGCTGTGATCTTGGGGATGGTAATATATTCCTCTCAGAGGCAGAATTCAGGGGCGACATGTTATTACCTTTCCTTGCAATTGTTTTTTTTTATAAATTTCCATTTGAAAATTTATTTCCTGTGAGAATGAACTGACTGGAATTCATTTGTGCCTGGGAAGGAAGGTGAATTTCTTATTAACTCTCCCAGGTAATGGGCAGCTGTAGCTTGGACTGTGGGGAAGACTGGAATTGCTCAGGGCTGGGGAGGGCGAGGGAGCACTCGTAGGGAGGGGGCTGGTGATAGATGCCCAGCAGCCCAGGCAGGAAGCAGCATGCTGTGGGTCTGAGTGATAAGGTCTGGAGGGCAACACAATGCTTGAAGTTTTACACAAAAATCTAGACAAGGCATCTCTTTGTCTTTCCTGTGGCTGAAACAGAGACTGTATTAAGAAAAACAAACAAAATGAATAATTTTAAACAATTATAAAAATCCTTTTTTTTTAAAATTTATTTGGGTGCACTGGGTCCTAGTTGTAGCATGTGGGATCTAGCTCCCTGATAGGGGATTGAACCCAGGCCCCCTGCACTGGGAGCAGGGAGCCACAGCCACTGGACCACCAGGGAAGTCCCTAAAAATCCTTTTTTGAAATGAAGTTTATCTCCTTTCTTATGGTTGGCAGATGTGAAGCTGTTGTCAATTAGGATTGACATATACACACTACTGAATATGAAATAGATAACTAATAAGTACCCTCTCTATAGTACAGGAAACTCTGTTCAGTATTCTGTAATGGCCCATATGGGAAAAGAATCTAAAAAATTATGAAGTATATGTATAAACTCCAGTACTTTGGCCACCTGATGTGAAGAGTTGACTCATTGGAAAAGACTGATGCTGGGAGGGATTGGGGACAGGAGGAGAAGGGGACGACAGAGGATGAGATGGCTGGATGGCATCACTGACTCGAAGGACGTGAGTCTGAGTAAACTCTGGGAGTTGGTGATGGACAGGGAGGCCTGGCGTGCTGAGATTCACGGGGTCGCAAAGAGTCGGACACGACTGAGCGACTGAACTGAACTGATACACACACAACTTATTCACTTTGCTGTACACCTGAAACTAACACAGCGTTGTAAATCAACAGTGTAGGTGTTGTTAGTTGCTCAGTCGTGTCCAACTCTTTGCAACCCCATGGACTGTAGCCCACCAGGCTCCTCTGCCCATGGAATTCTCCAGGCAAGAATACTGGAGTGGGTGGCCATTCCCTTCTCCAGGAGATCTTCCCCACCCAGAGATCGAACCTGGATCTTCTTCACTGCAGGCAGATTCTTTATTGTTTGAGCTACCAGGGAAGCCCAACTGTATTCCAATAAAAAAAGATTTTTTTTTTGAGAAAAATTTTTTTGGTGGGGATGGGAAATTCCCTGGCAGTCCAGTGGTTAGGATTCCATGCTTTCACTGCTGAGGGTTCAGGTTAACCCCTCTTTTCTTGTTAGGGAAAAAAACAAATGCAGTTGTGGACTCTGGAGATTTAGACAACACACATCCTGGGTTGAGGGGGGGAAGCTGTTACTCAGACCCTGCTGGTCTTTCCATGTAGGTATTCTTTCCCAGATTTTCTTAGAAGATATATTCATTTCTCTGAATTGAATCCAGTGAAAAATCAGTCAAAACATCAGGAAAATAAGAAAAAGTGTTAAAATTCTTCAGCAACGTTTAGAGTTTACAACAGTGAGACATAACTGGTTCCAAGGAATCCACTTTTGCCAAGTTGAAAATGAGCAGGAAATGCTGACATGTGGAATTGAGGGTTAAGTGAGTGTTGGTGGCCCTGCCTGCTGCTTATGGTGAGACAATTTTGTAAATAAAACAAATATTAAATTTTTATGAATTGTATACTTAATACAAACCCTCTCAATGGTGTTCCAAACAAGAACAAGTTTGGAATGGAGTTCTAAAACTGGCAATTTTAACATATGATTCTACGTAGTGTCAGGAACCTTGTTAGATCTATTTGAATACTATCAATGATTTTTCCTGCTCTGTTTAAAGTGTTTATTTATTTGGTTTTGGCTGCTCTAGGTTTTTGTTGCTACACATAAACTTTCTCTACTTGCAATGCGGAGGCTTCTCATTGTGGTGACTTCTCTAGTGGAGCACGGGCTCTAGAGCATGGGCTCAGTAGTTGTGGTGAACGGGCTTAGTTGCCCTGCGGCACTTGGAATCTTCTAGGACCTGGGTGGAACCCATGTCCCCTGTATTGGCAGGCAGATTCTTAACAGCTGGACCACCAGGGAAGTCCTTTCCCTGCTCTTTATCAGTGTTTATTATGGTCTACATTTATATGTAAATACTGCCAAGCTTAATATTTATTATTTATTAAAGAAAGTGTTTTAAAATATCCACAATAATAAGTAGTGGTTTTGAAGAGCTGTGAAGATATTTTAAGAATAACTTATGACTTAACAGGACTATTTAGGCATTACTAGGGATTCCCAGTTTCTCCTGTTCCTGAAGATTAATATCTATAGGGAATTTTGAAACTTAGACTCAGCTGATTGTTGCCAGATGGAATAAAGGGTGGTCTTAGTACCGTTGGATCTCTCCTGACTTTATAAGAGAATTTATAAATATGGCCACTTATGTAAAAATATTAAATAGAAATATTTTACAGTGTTCAATTTTTATGATCTAAGCCTTTGATCTTGTGTTGTTCAGTCACTATGTCATATCTGACTCTTTTTGATCCCATGGATTGCAGCATGCCAGTCTCCTCTGTCCTCTGCTATCTTCCAAAGTTTGTTCAAACTCATGTTCACTGAGTCAGTGATACCATCCAAACGTTTCATCCTCTGCCACCCACTTCTCCTTTTGCCTTCAATCTTTGCTAGCATTAGAGTCTTTTCCAATAAGTCGGCTCTTCCCATCAGGTGGCCAGACTATTGGAGTTTTGGCTTCAACATCGGTCCTGCCAATGAATACTCAGACTTGATTTCCTTTGGAATTGACTGGTTTGATCTCCTTGCAATCCAAAGGACTCTCAAGAGTCTTCTCCAGCACCACATTTCAAAAGCATCAATTCTTTGGCACTCAACCTTCTTTATGACCTTTGCCAACAAAGGTCCATATAATCAAAGCTATTGTTTTCCAGTAGTCATGTATGGATGGGATCGAGAGTTGGAACATATGAGAGTTGATCTTGTAGACTTAGAGAAAAATGTACAACATGAGAATCACAAATGTAAGTTTTATTCAAGGTCTTACTGTGGACTGTAGCCTGGGATACAGCCATTTAGTGGCTCTGAGTAAACTGCTCCAAAGAGATATGGGAAGAACTAGTATATATATGAGTTTTTTGGCTAGAGAATACATATAGTCAAGTATATTTCTTGGTCAGAGATTATTGCTGCATACTATAAAACTTTTAGAGGAGAACATAGGCAGAACACTCTTTGACAAGAATTGCAGCAATATTTTTTTGGAGCTGTCTCCTAGTAATGGAAATAAAAGCAAAAATAAACAAGTGGACCTAATTAAACTTAAAAGCTTTGCACAGCAGAGGAAACCACAAGCAAAGTGAGAAAAACAACCTATGGAATAGGAAAAAATATTTGCAAACAATGTAACTGACAAAGGGTTAATTTCTAAGATATGCAAACAGCTCATACAGCTTAGTATAAAAAAATTCAATCCAATCAAAAATTGGCAGAAGACCTATGTAGATATTTCTCCAAAGAAGGCATACAGATGTCCAACAGGCACGTGAACAGTTGCTCATCACTAATCATTAGAGAAACACAAATAAAAACTACAATAAGGTAGCACCTCCCACCAGTCTGAATGGCCATTATCAAATAGTCTACAAATAACAAATGCTGGAAAGGGTGTGGAGAAAAGGGAACTCTCCTGCACTGTTGGTAGGAATGTAGGATGGTGCAGCCACTGTGGAAAATAGTACGGAGGAAAAAACTAAAAATAGTTTGACTCAGGAATTCCGCCCCTGGGCAGATATCCAGAGAAAACTCTAATTTGAAACATGCACCTTATGTTCAAATCAGCACTATTCACAATAGCCAAGACATGGGAGCAACCTAAATATCCATGAATAAATGAATGGATAAAGAAGATATGGCATATATTCACAATGGAAAACTACTCAGCCATAATATGAAATGAAATAATGTCATTTGGAGCAACACGGATGGACCTAGAGATTATCATACTAAGTGGAATAAGTCTGACAGAGAAAGACAAATATCATTTATATATGATGTGAATACTAAGTGAGATAAGAGATTATCATACTAAGTGAAATAAGTCTGACAGAGAAAGACAAATATCATTTATATATGATGTGAATACTCTTATTTATGAAACAGAAATAGACTCATGGACTTGGGAAACAAATTTATGGTTACCAAAGGGAAAAAAGGGCAGGGGGTATAAATTAGGAGTTTGGGATTAACATATACACTATACTATATATAAAATATAAAGAACAAGGACCTACTATATAGCACAGGGAACTATATTCAATATCTTATAATAAACTATAATGGAAAAGAATCTGAAAAGGAATATGACTGAATCATTTTGCTGTACAACTGAAACCAATGCAACATTGTAAATCAACTGTACTTCAATTTTTTTAAAAAACAAAAAATGACAAAAAAGATTACTGCTAATCACAAAGAACAGATATCACAAGTTAATGATTTTAGTACTTTTCTATGTATGGGAAGATGCAAGAATCTGGGGTCACTAAAATTTTTCCTGAGATGTGCACCTAACTATCTAGGGGCACTCTTACCAAAAGGCAGAGTGCCTTCTCCTGCTTTGCATCCTGAATCCCCTCAGGGCACACTGTCAGTGGGTTGACTTCAGTGAGTTGCAACTTAAGCTTTGTGTAACTGGTTGAGAAGTGACACATTTTGTTCTTTTTTGTTTACAATCTCATGTTCCCTCTCTTTAGTATCTTTTCTCTCTCCAAACTTCTAATCCTACAGACAAAATCTTTCTCATTTTTCAATCCCTTTCTTCACAGACGTCACCCTCTTCAGGAAGGTTTCCTCTTTACTCTTCTTCCCTCAACCTTTAGAGTGTCCCAGGCCATTTCCATGGTCCCAAGGGGCATAGCTGATATTTGGATTCACATCTAACAGCAGAATTTAGATTCTTACCTGCCTGGAACTGTCCTGACTTCATATTTAGATAACCCACAGACATGAACACTGCAAGGACTCAGTAAATATTTGAGTAAATGGGTGAAATGTGCATCAGGCTTCTGTATTATAAACCCACAAATTCTAGATTCTGACTGCCCCCAGGACTCATCAGAAAGCATAATATTTCAATCAGTGGCCACTTCCAGTGAGCGAATGAAGGTTGGCCAAAGGCCAAACAGGGAATTGCAATTAGCAAATTCATGAATGTCTTGTTTACATTTCAAACAAGCTCATAGCTTGGTTTCTGTACCTAAAGGATTGTGCTGTATTCATAGACCACTAATGACTATTAATAAGTGGAATTGTGGTTGAAGTTCACTAATGTTACAATTGGAGAACAAACTCAATCCATCCTGTTGTATGGAAATTACTCTGATTAGAGCATAATGACTAACTAAAGAGTTATTTGTCTATTCAATTGCAGGGCAGAGAAGGGTAATGAGTTTATTGGCTCAGGTTCCATTCTTCTAGGAGTCAGTAGGAAAGAACTTTTGGTCATTGGAACAATAGTCCAGTTGTTGAGAAGTCTCAGATGACTTCTCAAGAATCCACTTCTGTGGTCCCACTCCCTACAGGAACAGGAAGTTGATCATCCTTGTGTTTCACTCACATCCATCACAGAGCCTTGAACTTAGTTGGGTACTTAAGAAATGTTGAAAAGAATTCCAGAATCTTATATTCTCACCTCTGTTTATTTGGATCAAGCATTTACTATGTCCATACTAAGTATTACAGAGTATACATATGGAGAGAAACAGGGTATGTCTCTTCCCTTCAAAAGCTCACGTTCTCATATGTGAATAAACTGATGAAAACATGGTGGTATATAACTCATTAAGGTAAAATTTAGGATTGTCCAAGACCTCATAACATTGAGCATTCCCCACTATCTTTAATTATTTATTATTTTGAGCTGTGCGGTCTTCATTGCTGTGTGTGGCTTTCTCTAGCTGCAATGAGCAGAGGCTGCTCTCTAGCTTCAACGTGAAGTCCTCTCATTATGGTGACTTCTCTTCTTGCAGAGCATAAGCTCTAAGGTGCTCAGGTTTCAGTAGTTGTAGCTTGTGGGTTCTAGAGCATGGGTGCAGTAGTTGTGGTGCCTGGGCTTAGCTGCCCTGTGACATGGGGAATCTTCCTGGATCAGGGATCCAGCCTGTGTCCTCTGCATTGGCAGGTGGATTCTTAATCACTGGACCACCAGGGAAGTCCCCCTACTGTATCTTGTATATAACTTTAATAAGACCTTCAACTGCTTTGCACTTCAGTTTGCTTTTTCATTAGTTTCCCCCACTACAGTATGAGAAACTTGAGGGTGGAGAATGTGCCCTATGGAATAGGCTTTCCCTTAGAGTTGAATGGATAAATGAATTGAGAATGCCACAGATTTCTGACACTGCAGGCTCACAATGCTTGTAAAGAATGGAAGAAGCAGAGCAGCCCTCCTGAAATTCTGCCTGGAATTGTGTATTAGGAGGTCTATCAAGGATGCATGCTTGATCAAAAAGGGAAGCTTCAGGGACCACTGCTTAAAGAGGTGCATATGGCCTTTAGCTTGCGGTAAGGCATGTATCTCCACTTCGCTGGGAGTCCTGGCCTGAAATGCCTCACTATAAATTAACATACCAACATCTGGGTGACTCAGTGTCAGTTGTGTCATGAATTGGCTTCCCTGAAGCCTCTTGTATCAAGAATCCAGGTCGGCAAACCTAAGGATTAGGTTTTGGAGCTAAAAGGATCATGTGAGCTGGAGTTGCTTATATTTCATCTTCCGCTGTTGCCTAAAGGAGAAAACAATTTGCAATGGGAAGGAATAAGGTCAACAAACAAAGAAAAGCAGAGTCCAGAGTTGGCTCCCTGATAACATCTAGGGATCTAGGTATGCCTGAAAATAGCTATCCTCTGGATTCTTCAGTTATGGCAACCAATAAATGCCTCCTCCTCCTCTTTTTTAGTTTGAGTTTCTATCTTCCTCGACTTCTTAGAAAATACCGGTGTAAGTAAAGGACCTGTGCTTTGGAGTGAGACAAATCTGGTTTCAAACTCTGACTACTGCGTTGTGGAGTCTCTCTATTACAGCAGCTCAGCCTCTTACCCCAGCTAAACACACCAAGTGAAAAATGATTCAGGCCTGAAGTGAGGCAGTGGCAGAGGGCAGAAAGAAGGACCTAGATTTTAGTGCTTTTAAGGAGTTAGGATTGACATAACATGGAGCAGTTTATTATATGTGTGAGAGTAAAGAGGTATGGGGAGGAATGGTGGAGAAGTCTTGGTTTCTGGCTTGAGTGACTGGTGGACAGTGGTGACCAGGGCCAGCTCCACAGGTGTGTTTCTTTTCTTTTTTTAAATTCGTAGTATAGTTGATTAGGGCTTCCTTGGTGACTCAGCAGTAAAGAATCTGCCTGCAATGCAGGAGATGCATCCCTGGGTTGGGAAGATCCCCTGGAGAAGAAAATGACAACCCCCTCCAATATTCTTGTCTGGGAATACCATGGACAGAGAAGCCTGGTGGGCTATAGTCGATGGGGTCACAAAAGAATTGGACACAACTTAGTGACTAAACAACAACAACAAAATAGTTGATTAACAATGTTGTGTTAATTTCTGCTATACAGCAAAGTGATTATATATATATATATATATATATATATATATATATATATATAAAATCAAGCTCTTTTGTATTTTTTTTCCACTATGTGTTATCACAAGACATAGAAAATTCCCTGTGCTATTATGGTAAGACCTTGTTGTTTACCCATTCTATATACAAGAGTTTGCATCTGCTACCCCCAAACTCCCAGCTCATCTCTCCCTCTCCACCCTTGGCAACCACAAGTCTGTTCTTTATATCTATGAGTCTGTTTCTGTTTCATAGATAAGTTCATTTGCATCATATTTTAGATTTCACATATAAGTAATATCATATGGTATTTGTCTTTCTCTGACTTACATCACTAAGTATGATAATCTCTAGGTTCATCCATGTTCTTGCAAATGGTATATTCTTTTTTATGGCTGAGCAGTATTCCATTGTATATTTGTACCACGTCTTCTTTATCCATTCATCAGTTGATGGACATTTAGGTTGCTTTCGTGTCTTGGCTATTGTGAATAGTGCTGATAAGAACATAGGGGTGCATGTATCTTGTTGAATTATAGCTCGTGTTTTGTCCTGGGCATGTTCCATATACTCTAGATAGGCCCGTCCTGGCATACTTCCAGGTGGGCTACATTGCTCCTTCCATTCTCTAAAGGCAGAATGAGCTTGACAAGTCAGAGTTCTGGAAGACTCATGACACTCAAACTTTTTTTCATTTATTCAACCTTTACTGAATGCCTACTGTGTACTGGCTTGAGTTTGCACCAGGACACAGAACTGATTAAGGCACATTCTCTGCTCTCAAGTTACTTACAGTGTAGTGGTGAGTATACACCACTGATGAGAATAAAGCAAACTCCAAGAACAGAGCAGTTGAAAGTCTGTGATTAAAGTCTACAGGGCCTCACTTGGTTTAGTGCCCTGCTATTGCTGTCTTGAAATTCCCAGCCGTTTTTGCAACATGTGCCCTACATTTTCATTTTTCACCAGGCCCCACACATTATAGAGCCAGTTCTGGTGTATCATTCACTTGGAAAAGGCGTGATGGCAGAAGAATAGTTTAAGGGTGAAAAATACTAGATTTGGTTTGAAAGTCTGGGAGGCTGTTTGAAGGGTGGGAGATTGACAAGAGTAGTGCAGGATGCTGGGTGAGGAGAAAGAGCAGCAGAAAGAGTGGTCAAACTTCTAGAGCTTGAAGGGCAAGGATTGTGAATTTCTTGTGGGCCAAGAGAATGCTGAGTCCCTGAGCTGTTGTTATGAAAACATGTGTGTTACAACTCCCTTGGTACCCAGATGGGGTTCTTCCTCTAGTTTCTGAAGGCCCCATGGACATGTAGCCAGACATGTTTATGGAAGACCGAGCAAGAGACCGAGGACAAAAACAAGGAAACTTTCTGGATAGAGGTTTGTAGAATGAAGGTTAATAGTCTCAATATCTTGCTCATACAGATGCTATGAAAAGAACAGAAATGACTGCTCTGAGTCTGCTGCTATATTCCTTGGCAGATAATATTTTGTTTGTTTTTGTTCCAGCAATTTGACAGTTTGACTGGGGATACTATATCTGTCTGGCAACAGGGCTGGAAGCAGTCCTATGCAACTATGGGGGAGTGCCCAATATTTTATCTTGAGAATTTTTTTGAAAAAGCCTTTTCATTGATTTAATTTGATGTAAGCCAGAATATTCAGAAGCATATTGCAAAGGGTTCTAGCTTTGAAGTCAGACATCCCAGGTTCAAATTCAATTTCCACAAGTTGCAAGCTGAGTGAGCTTGGGCAAGTTTCAGAGCATATTTCCTTACCTGTGAAAAATATACACCTTGTAGGGTGTTTGAGGATTGGAAGTGAGAATGGCAGGATGTTGAATGGTTGACAAAGCTAGGGAAGATTTTAAGATATCTTTAGAATCTTAAAGGGCTTCCCTGGTAGCTCAATGGTAAAGAATCTGCCTGCAATGCAGGAGACACAGGAGACACGGGTTCGATCCCTAGGTCGGGAAGATCCCCTGGAGGAGGGCATAACAACCCACTCCAGTATTCTTGCCTGGAAAATCACATGGACAGAGGCACCTGAAGAGCTGCAGTCCATAGAGTCTCTTTGCAGTTTGCAGAGTCGCACACTACTGAAGCGCCTGAGCACGCGCACACACACAGGATCTTAAGAGCCCTTAGCAAGAGAAGGGCTTGCTAAGAGGTGGCCAAAGTGAAGTAGTAACTGTCTCCTTCAGTAGGCTAAACAGTAGCTGCTTAGAGGGTGCATTATGGGAGAATCTTGGAAAGGAATTTGTAGGCACAGAGGATATAGAAAGGAAGGCCAGGAGTGCTTTTTTCCTACCTCAGTCAAGTCAGGAGCAACCCAAAAGAATGACTAAGCAAGACTGGGGGTACTAAAGAGGAGGGGAGACACTCTTTTCACTTCCTTCATTGCTGGCAGAATGTGGCTTGAGAGAGTTCTTGGGAGGCCCTCATAAGTCACCCAAAGTTCAAGGCACCTGGAAACTTCTGGCTGGAGAGTGGGAAGCTGAAGGAGGAATTTTCACCTCACATAATGGTCAAGGTTTAGTGAATTTCCTTATGGGCTACAAGAATGCCTCTGGAAGTAACCTAGCAAGATTTGTCCTGAAAAGACTATGGCAAGAGAACTATGTAAAGGGAGTTTGTTGAACACCGTAGGGCTTTATCATTGAAGCAAGAGTTTAGGATGCTTGCAAGAGGTCAGCTAAACAGAATATCATCCTTATCAGGAAATGTGATGGTGCACAAGTCCTTACCTATGTGTTGAGCACTCTGTGAAAAAGGGGCAAGATTTGGACTCCTGCATTGAGAGGGACATTGACAACTAAAGGAGATTTACTAATAGGCCCTCCTAACGTAGAGAAGTATTTGCCTATGTTTCCTCCAATTCCTCCCTGATCTGACCTCAGGGAGGTTAGAAGGTAGAGATCAGACCTGGGGCCTGAACTTGGAGGTGGGGTACAGGAAAATGGAAGAAAAGGTATAAATGAAATAACACTTAAGTCACACTAAAGATTTTCTTAAATTAGACTTTTTTCTTTTTACTTTTAATTGTGGAAAAATCAAACATATATAAAGGTAGAGCAAAGAGTATAATAAGCTCTCAAGCATCTATCTCCCAGCTTCAATAGTTATCAATTAAACCTGGACAACCCAGAGGGATGGTATGGGGAGGGAGGAGGGAGGAGGGTTCAGGATGGGGAACACATGTATACCTGTGGCAGATTCATTTTGATATATGGCAAAACCAATACAATATTGTAAAGTTAAATAAAATAAAATTTAAAAAAATAGTTATCAATTTGGGGCCAATCTTCCTTCATTTATGATCTTAAGCATTTCCCATCTCTGTATTATTTTGAAGCAAATCCTAGACACCATACCATTTCATCTTATAAAGTTTTCAAGGATGTCTAAGGTATAAGAACTCTTTGTTTATTATTACTACTCCCAAATATTTGACAGCAGTTCCCTAATGTCATCAGATATCCAGTGTATAAATTTCCTCATCCATTTCATATTTTTTTTTACAGTGAGTATGTTTGAATTAGGATCCAAAGTTGCTGCATTTGGTCTATTGGTCTTTGTACTGGTTTCCAAGGTCTGCTGAAATAAAGTATCACCAACTGGGTAACTATAGCAACAGAAATTTATTCTCTCATGGTTCTGGAGGCCAGAAGTTCAAATTCAAGATGTTAGCAGGGCCCTGCTCTCCTTGAAGCCTGTAGGGGAGGATCCTTCCTCAACTCCTCCAGCTTCTGGTAGCCCCATGCAGTCCTTGGCTTTGGCAGTTTAACTTCAATATCCATCTCTAACTTTATGTGGCTCTCTTTCCTCTGTATGTCTCTTTTTGTCTCTTCTCGTGGGACCCAATCGTATTGGATTAGGGGCCCACCATAATGATCCTTATCTTAACTTGATTATGTTGCAAAGACCCTATTTCCAAATAGAGTTATAGTCACAGATACGAGGGGTTAGGACTTCAACATATCTTTTGGGGGAGTCGTGTGTGTTCAGTTGCTCAGTCATCTGACTCTTTGCGACCCCGTGAACTATAGCCCACCAGGATCCTCTGTCCATGGGATTTCCTAGGCAAGAATATTGGAGTGGGTTGCCGTTTCCTATCTGGGGAGACATAATTTAACTGAGAATAGTCTTTTAAGATGTTTTAATCTATTGACTCTGCATCCCTCTTTATCTCCACTGGAAGTTTTTGTTAAAGAAATTGAGTCATATGTTCCATAGAGCTCTGCACATTCTAAATTTTTCTATACTTTCCCATGTGTCATTTAGCACATTTCTCTATAAACTACTTTTTAGGTCTAGAAACTTGATTGGATACAAGTTTGATTTTTCCCAAGAAGTGTTGTACTGCAGGTGTCGTATGCTTCCATCAGATGACATGTAACTTTTAATTTGGACTGGATTTTCAATGTTGGAAAATAAGAAGTTTAATGTGTGACAGAGACTAACAAAGTATAGGATTTGCCTGTGATGTCATCCAGAGACTGGGAAGGAAGCTCTGCTATGGAGTGTGAGGGAAGTGGTACAAAAAGAAGAAAGTTGCTTCTGGACCATACCACACCATAAGTACAGTGTAGAGGTGGCCTTGCCCCATGGACCAGGGTTCTCATCTCAACTCCACCATAGCCTACATGAGTACTGCTCTGTTGGGCAATTCTGTGTTTTGTCCCCATTTGAAAAATGACAGAATAGCAAAATTTCCATTATAAATTAAATGTTTCCTGCATTATTAGAAAGCCTGTAATAGACCCTTGCTCTGAACAGGCCTCATGATAGACTAGGAAACTTGGATAGTCACTTTGGACATATCCAAGAAGACCACTCCTTCCCCAGTGAAATATGAGTCTTCCTCGTGCCTGACGATTTTTCTGCCCTCTTTCTGCTGCTGCTGCTAAGTCGCTTCAGTCATGTCTGACTATGTGCAACCCCAGAGATGACGGCAGCCCGCCAGGCTCCCCCATCCCTGGGATTCTCCAGGCAAGAACACTGGAGTGGGTTGCCATTTCCTTCTCCACTGCCCTCTTTCTAGGATAACTCAAATCTTCACTTCAGGTTGGTAGTGATGCCAAGACCTGGGGAGAAGAGGAAGTCAATGATCTTGTCTGCATGCTAAAGATTGATTACTAAAGCTTTATTTAAATTTATTTAATAAACATCTGTATTTTATTTATTTTCTTCTGATCATGATTCAGAATGCTTTACAAATATTAAATATATATATATAAAAAATATATATAAAGTCACACAGCTAAGGTCAAAATATACTTAAAAACAGTTTAAAATATGTCATATGAATATAAAGTAGATATGTATCAAAATTGGACTCATTAATGAGGGGACCAGCAGGATGGTAAATGTAGTTCAAAGAACATCTGGAGAACAGATAGCTATATAATTAGTTGGGAAAGGCCTGCTAAAGTAAGTTTGCTAAATTACAGACAAAACTGGTTAGTGTCTTATAGGGCAATAAAACTGTAACCTTTGCAGTTATCTTCTCTATAAGATGGAAATTATTTTCATCTCTGCCGACAATTTGTTAGTTAGAATTTAGCTCAGAGAGTCTGGGCTTCCCTGGTGATTCAGCTGGTAAAGAATCCACCTGCAATGCGAGAGACCTGGGTTCCATCCCTGGGTTGGGAAGATCCCCTGGAGAAGGGAATGGCTACCCACTCCATTATTCTGGCCTGGAGAATTCCAAGGACTGTATAGTCCATGAGGTCACAAAGAGTCGGACACGACTGAGTGACTTTGACTTTCACAGAGAGTCTAGATCTTAATAAATAAAAAATAGTAATTCACATGCCTCTGGTCTCCTGTTAGATGAGGTTCCAGTGTCATATAAAAAAGAGATATGAATAAAATATGGACAAAAATGAAAAAAAGTGTAAAATTGGGTCATTTGTAGGAATGTGGATGAACCCAGAGTCTGTCATACAGTATGAAGTATATCAGAAAAACAACTATTGTATATTAATGTATATATGGAATCTAGAAAAATGGTACTGATGAACCTATTTGCAGGGCAGGAATAGAGACACAGATAAAGAACAGACTTGTAGACACAGAGTGGGAAGGAAAGGGTGGGATAAACTGAAAGAGTAGCATTGACATATATACACCCCATGTGTAAGATACATAGCTTGTGGGAAGCTGCTGTAGAGCACAGGGAGCTCAGCTTGGTGCTCTGTGATGACCTAGACGAGTGCGATGGCAGGAAGTGTGAGGGAGGCCCAAGAGGGAGGAGATATTTGTACACTCATAGCTGATTCACGTTGTTGTACAGCAGAAACTAACACAAAATTGTAAAGCAATTCTACTCCAATTAAAAATCACACATGCAAAGAGACGCACTTCTCCTTAGGTCTCAGTTCCAAGTTTTGGATTTAAACCCAGCAAGTTTGCTTAGTAGAGCTCAAATTGGAACCACCACATTGCATTGCATTTGTAAATGACAGCATTTCTCTTTCCAGTTAAGTCATGACCAATAAGAATATATATGGTATAAAAAAGAATACTGTTTTGTTTTTATAATCTAAGTATTGTAAAAGCACATTCACCTCCAATGACTTGCACTTTTAAGTAAAATCCTTTCTCCCGTGATTCTCTCTCTCTCTCTCTCTCTTTTTTTTTTTTTTTTTTTATTGGGAGGGGAAAGGTAGGGGAAGGTGGGAAAAATTATCCCTGGGAGAGTAAACATTCTGCAAATTCATGTTGACCCCTGATTGGGATAGAGGCTGGTTGTCTTGGAAGAAAATCTGGGTACAGAGACTCTACCTAGGAGTCCCTCATGCCTGTCAAAGTTATCATCTTTCACCTAGAGGAATTGGCACTGACCTTTAGTTTCTCAAAAATATTTGTTGTGATTATCTAAAAACATTGTATAAAAAACAAATTGACAAATACTACATAAAAATGTATCTTGGGCTGAGGCTTAATTGGTGGGAGTGGAAGTAGTTGATGTGGGTACATAAGAGAGTTGTGTACTAAATACATTGAATTATTTATTTCTAAGAAAAAGAGTTCTACTGAGCATCTTTCAATATACTCCATTTCCTAGAGATTTTTCTAAACCCAGACTCCTTGGTGACCTGTCCTTTATCAGCTTAGTTGTTTAATTCCTGCTGCCCTTTTATTGATTCTGGGTATGTGTTATCTTACTAAGAGTTGGTTTCTGTCAATTTCCTCTACTCATTGTTACTGGGACTGTATTTAAGATCTTCCATTTCTGTGGGTTTATTTAGGACCCACTGTTAATTTCATGAAATAATTATCCCTTCTTTGGCTTCTCTGTTCTAAGTGGCTAACACAGAAAGTTAAGTATTCTATATTGCAACAGGGGGATAAGTCACCACTGTTCATTGCTGTATCTTCCAGGGACCTTGATTTTATATTATAATTTAGTCTTGAAAGTGTTTCCTGACAGAAGTGCAAGTAGATGAAAAGATGACTCCATCCATTTGTAAGGCCTGTAAACAAAGGATATAGAAGAAATTAAAGTTAATTTAAGAGGGGAAAAAAAATGAATAGTAAGTGAAGAAAAGATTTGAGGAAGAAATGTAAAAGATAAAATACTGTATTCATTGACACAAGTTAAGTTATAGGACTCTAAGCAAAAATACAGAAAGGGTTCTCTGTTCCTCTGTAGCAACTGCAAAGCTGTACTATTTGTTCAAAAAGCAACCAAACAATAAGTGAACATGAACCATTCTTCTTGCTTTAATTTGGGCTCACTCATTTATTTCTCATTTTATTCATTTTTGGGGGCTTCACAGGTGGCACTTTTGGCACCGCCTGCCAAAGCAGGAGCCACAAGACATGCAGGTTTGATCCCTGGATAGGAAAGATACCCTAGAGAAGGGAATGGCATCCCTCCTTAGTATTGTCTGAAGAATCCCATGGATAGAGAAGCCTGGCCGGTTTCAGTCCATAGTGCCGCAAAGCATGGGAATGACTGAAATGACTTAGTATACATGCATTCACTTTTTAAATTTGTTGCTGCTGCTGCTGCTGCTAAGTCACTTCAGTCATGTCCGACTCTGTGCGACCCTGTAGACGGCAGCCCACCAGGCTCCCCCATCCCTGGGATTCTCCAGGCAAGAACACTGGAGTGGGTTGCCATTTCTTCCTCCAATGCATGAAAGTGGAAAGTGAAAGTGAAGTCGCTCAGTCGTGTCCGACTCTTAGCAACCCCATGGACTGCAGCCTACCAGGCTCCTCCATCCATGGGATTTTCCAGGCAAGAGTACTGGAGTGGGGTTAATTCATCATATATTGGGCATCTGGGTATAGTGCTAAATTCAGAAAGTACCGATGCCCTCCCATTCTCATAGAACTCATAGTTTTCTCTTTCACACTACATTAATCAGTTTGTCCATGCACAGAAAAAAACAATTAACTGAAAACTTGTCAAAAAAAATCCTTTCATCAGGCTCAGTAATTTTGCTGAAGTGTTATACATATGTAATAGATACACATACATACATACATGCACACAGATATTTAAATGTATAAATATACATTTATAACATATAGTGGTTTGTATAGTGGTAACCCTACAATAAATTGAATTTTTATTGGATTATTGATTATTGCTCTGCTGTGAAGAAGGCTGAGCGCCAAAGAATTGATGCTTTTGAACTGTGGTGTTGGAGAAGACTCTTGAGAGTCCCTTGGACTGCAAGGAGATCCAACCAGTCCATTCTGAAGGAGATCAGCCCTGGGATTTCTTTGGAAGGACTGATGCTAAAGCTGAAACTCCAGGACTTTGGCCACCTGATGCGAAGAGTTGACTTATTGGAAAAGACTCTGATGCTGGGAGGGATTGGGGGCAGGAGGAGAAGGGGACAACAGAGGATGAGATGGCTGGATGGCATCATTGACTCGATGGATGTGAGTCTGAGTGAACTCCGGTAGTTGGTGATGGACAGGGAGGCCTGGCGTGCTGCGATTCATGGGGTCACAAATAGTCGGACATGACTGAGCGACTGATCTGATCTGATCTGATTTGCTCCCAATTAATTCACTCTGTTAATCTCCCGTGATATGACCACTGAGAGGTCATGAATTTTCTCCTGGTAGCCTGATGCAATGACCTTTTCCAGTTTCATACTATCCTAGAATACGGGACATGTCCTCTGAAATGTTTTTGGAGCATTTGATAGTGTTGAATACACCTCCTTCCTGACTCCTCTTCTCTCTTCCTGTGTTCCTATCCTGGGCAGGATTATGGGCTTTAGGGTCAGTCCAAACTCCTGTCCAGTCCTTGCTCTGCCACTTTGTGATTTTATGACTGAGGAAGCAGTCACTTCATCTCTTGTGTCTCTATTTGCTCATCCATCCGGCAGGCATGGTATTACTCCCTATCTCCCAGGGCTTCAGAGGTTGAGGATGAAATGAGATAATATATATGAACAATGAACTCTGACTCAATCTCCTGTCTTCCCTCCAAGTGTGTCCTTCATCTAGGTCCTTGAATTTGAGCCTCAGTCATCTCAGTCAAGACCCTGCCTTTCAGATCCCATCTTTTCCTTTGGCTTTGTTAACACCTCTATGTGAATGAGAATGACTCTCCAATCATTATTTCAAATTCTACCCTCTCTTGCATGTTAGTCCCACCACACTACACAAGTGCTCAGCAGATATGGATAAGGACAAAACCTTCATTTTTCAGAAACAACCTAGGATAGTGTTCAGGGTTCACCCTCACTGTACAATGGCAAAGGACTGCTAAGATGGGCTAAAGCTAGGGTGGCCATCTGTCCCAGTTGTCAGGCCATTCCCGGATACTGTCCCAGCCCAAGGTCCTGCTCAAAGAGCACCACTTTTCAATCTCAGTAGCATCACAGCTGGGAGAATAAATTATTTGGCCACCTTAGTTAAGACTAATATTTGAACATAATTGGCTAGCTGAGTTACTCCATTTATTTGCTTATTCATTTGGTCTTTTATTGGGAAAATATTGAACTTTTCTTCTGTGTCAGGTCCTGGGACCAGAGAACTGAATGACATGTAATCCCCACTTGAGAAATTCACAGATCAGTGGATGGGACATATAGTAAGGCAATGAATATAAAATAGTGTGATCAGTGCCCTGACAGAGGCTAACCCAGGATGCCATAGGAATGCAAAAGAAGGAGAGACAGACAGACAGACAGACATAATTTGAGGGGGTACAGATGGATCTGTGGAGGAGACAGAAGGCTTTCCAAAAGGGGTTCCAGAAAACACTGGCATTATGAGGTTAACGTATTAGACTAAGGGTTTAGGGGAAAGTGTTAGTCATTCAGTTGTGTCCGACTCTTTGTGACACTATGGACTGTAGCCTGCCAGGCTCCTCTGTCCGGGGAATTCTCCAGGCAAAAATACTGGAGTAGGGTGCCATGTCCTCCTCCAGGGGATCTTCCTGACCCAGGGATTGAACCTGGGTCCCCTACATTGCAGGCAGATTCTTTACCATCTGAGCCACCAGGGAACATCCCCTAAACATCTGAGCTACCAGGGAACATTCTCTAAACACCAGGGTTTAGGGAAGGGAGGGGGAAAACCAATTCAGGCATTTACAGAGATTGGGGTTTTATCTGCATCACATTCCAGGCTGCAGAGAATTCCTTAGCAAAAGGAAAAAAAAATGCCACAATTCCAGGGATGTTTCCTTCCTTCTATAAAGCTATTCACTTCTTCCTGCTTGATAGCAATGCCCCAAAGAGCTGCCTTATAAAGAGAAGTTTAAAAATGGCATTCCAATTAAGGCATAATTTCCAGACCATTTGGAATTTTTCATTAATTTTTTAATGTAGTTTGTCATCTAAGGATTTTATTTTGCTGATTTTTTTTTTTCTTCAGAGAGAATAGGTGCAGCAAAATGTCTTCAGCCATCCCTGAGGATAGGGTGATGAGTAAGATTTTGTGCTCGAAAGTAGCCACTTATCTCACCTGTGGGTAGAACCCCATGAACTGGGGCTTTAAAGGCCATTCGTCAGCACGGCCCCAGCAGCCTCCACACCCACCAACCCTTGGACAGCCGTCCCCTTAGCTATCTCCAGTTACAGAGAAGCCTAAGGAAATGTTTGAGAAATGCCTGAATCCCACTTAATAAGGATATGTAAACTCTAGATTTTAGTGGGTACATAGTTTTCTTCACTGAGATTTTGTGTAGTTTTGAATTTGTTGCTTTTACCATACAAAACTCTTGATCTCTAACAGAACCTGAGCTAGCTTGAGCAAAAATATGGAAACTTATTGGAAGGATATTGGGTAGATCACAAAATCTACTTGACAACCAAGGCCACACTTGTTGAGTCTGCTAAGAGCACCACCTGGCATAACAGTTAATAGTCTGTGCCACTTGACTGCCCTGTCCCAGAAACTCACCCTTGTATTTCTGGACCCTGGGCTCCCTCAGGGACCCAGTGAACTCTCTCTGTTTCTCCTGGGCCTTTGTGGCACTCACTGTTGACTCAGCTGAGGCAGGGTCTTCTGACTGATTGAGCCTGGGTTACTCATGTTATAGCTGTAAGTAGGCTGGTAGAAGAAAGTTTTTCTTGCCCTTAGGGTCTGTCTCCCATCTGTCTTGGGATTTCTGCCCCAGATAGGGCTATTTGTAATGCAGTATAAAGAAAGAGGGGAAAAAGATAATCCAGATGTATCACAGCCCTAAATATGAAGGGTAAGACAATAAAGCTTCCAGAAGACAATTTGTAAAAGTTTATTTATCACCTGGAGTAAAGATTCCAAAATAGTACACAATAAGCAGTAACCATAAAAAAAGATTGATAAGTTGCAGCTCAATAAAATTAAGAACTTCTGTTTACCAAAAAACTTTATAATGATACTGAAAAAATAAGCCACAAAGAAGTAGAAGACATTTGAGATATTTGCTATATATATATAAATAAAATACATATATAATATATGCATATAGAAAAGCTCATATCTCTATGTATCTATGTATCTATCTAACATACATAAAGAATAAGTAAAAGAGAGACAAACATTTTTCTTTAAATGGGCAAAGACGTGAACAGGAACTTCAATGAAGAGGATGTCCAAGTGTCTCAGTTCAGTTCAGTTGCTCAGTCATGTCCGACTCTTTGCAACCCCATGAATTACAGCATGCCAGGCCTCCCTGTCCATCACCAACTACCGGAGTTCACTCAGACTCACATCCATCGAGTCAGTGATGCCATCCAGCCATTTCATCTTCTGTCGTCCCCTTCTCCTCTTGCCCCCAATCCCTCCCAGCATCAGAGTCTTTTCCAATGAGTCAACTCTTCACATCAGGTGGCCAAAGTGCTGAGTTTCAGCTTTAGCATCATTCCTTCCAAAGAAATCCTAGGGCTGATCTCCTTCAGAATGGACTGGTTGGATCTCCTTGCAGTCCAAAGGACTCTCAAGAGTCTTCTCCAAGTGTCTAGTAACATACAAAAAGATGCTCAACCTCATTAGTCATCAGAGGAATACCAGTTCAAACCATAATGAGAGACTTCCAGGGTGCTTCAGTGGCTTAGACTCTGAGCTCCCAATGCAGAGGACTGGGGTTTAATCCCTGGTTAAAGAACTAGATCTCAGAAGCCACAACTAAGACCCAGTGCAGCCAAATAAATAAATAAAAATAGTTTTTTTTTTAAAACCCACAATCCATAATGAGATACTGTAGTATGTATCAGAATGATTAAAATAAAAAAGGCTGAGAATAGTAGGTGCTGGTGAGGATGCTGAGAAACTGGAACATTCATATATTGCTGATGGGACTGATACAACTATGTTGAAAAACAACTGGCAGAATCTAATGCACACCTACCATATAACTAAGCAATTTCACTCTTAGGTATAGAGCTGATGTGTACAAATGTTCATCAAAAGACAAGTACACAAATGATCAAAGCAGCTTTATTCATAATAGCTCCAAACTGAAAAATCTAATAATGGCTATCAACAAAACACAAAAATAAAATTTGGATATTCAGGCAATGGAATGCTGTTTGGCAACAGCTACACATGCAACATGAGTTAATCTTATAGACATGATAGTGAGCCAAAAAAAAAATCCCAGAAACACAAGAGTATATACTATATGATTTCAGTGAAGTGATTTTCAAAAACAAGTGAAACCATTCTATAATGATGGAAGTCAGAAAAGTGGTTTCCTTTAGGGTAGTTGAAAGAGGCCAAAGGGAAATTTCTAGTGTCTTGGAAATGTTTTCTATCTTGATCTTGAGATTTGTGCACTTTACTATTTGTTAGTTATACTTCAATAAAAATATTTTTTAAAGGTTGCTTGCAAAAATGGCTAATGCTCTATTTGGTTTTTGTCAAATAGATTTTTCTATATGGTAATAATTAAACTAGCAAAGAAAAATCTATAATGAAAACTGAGGCTCTTACCCCAGCTCTCCTTTTATACTAGTATTGCTGCTGCTGCTAAGTCGTGCCAGTCGTGTCCGACTCTGTGCGACCCCATAGACGGCAGCCTACCGGGCTCCCCCGTCCCTGGGATTCTCCAGGCAAGAACACTGGAGTGGGTTGCCATTTCCTTCTCCAATGCATGAAGTGAAAAGTGAAAGGGAAGTCGCTCAGTCATGTCTGACTCAGCGACCCCATGGACTGCAGCCTACCAGGCTCCTCCATCCATGGGATTCTCCAGGCAAGAGTACTGGAGTGGGGTGGCATTGCCTTCTCCGATCCTAGTACTAATCACCTGATTTAATTTTAAAAACATTTTCTTCTTTTAATTCCTCTATCATAACTCTAAATAAATGTTTACACTTTAATTTCTTGATTTATATACTTTAGATAAGATATATGGATTTTTCACTGTGAATAAAAGATTTGGATCACATACACCTATTTCCCTTTCACTCTACCCAACATTTTATAATTTCAATATTATCTCTTCTTGTATTATAACTTTAAATAATATAATAAACTGTCATATCTTGTCCTGTCAACATTTGACAGTATCTCTCTACGACCAGCTTTATAAGATAAGGATAATAACAGGCTACACTTTCTTTTATAATTTCTCTCCAGTTCTACCTCTTCCATCAGCTCACTTTTTCTTTTTCATTGTCAACATTGCTAAGGTTTACATTTTGCCCTGCAATCACAAGCAAGTCTTCTGTGCTTTGTTTACAGACAGACACTAAAACATTAAGCAATCAACGTTATTAGTATTATTACTATTGGCACAGGGAATTGTAGTTGTCATCTTGTAACAACGTTTAATGGAGTATGATTTGTAAAAATAATGAATCACAATGCTATACACCTGAAACTAATATAATATTGTAAGCCAGCTATACTTCAGTTAAAAACTTCAATATTATTACTACATAAATATTGAATTTTGATGGTCCAAATAGTGGGCTAGAATTCTATTTCAATGATCAGTGAACTATCAGATGAAGGATGCACCTAACATTAAGGTTAAAAACAAATGTTACTTGTATCACTCACTTTAAAACATGCCTCCTTATTCAGAGACCAAGGCTCTAAAAAGACAATATGGCCCCTTCTACACCCAATTAACAACAATGACACACATATAGGATGATCAAAATATGAACTGCCATTCAATAAGAGAAAAATTGAGAGCACAGCAGACACTAATCTGTAGCAATGTCAAAATCTTCTTGGTAGGTGATGCATGGGACAGATTCCTGGGGGTGAGTATGTTCCTGATTCTGTGCTCAGAGAGGAGCTCACATCTACTTTTCTCTGAGGTTCTTTCCCTTCTCCTGTCCCTCTTGATCACATCTGAAGTGGGCATTGGAGAATATGTCCCCCTTAGTGTTTCAGTAGTTTTCTCATCCCACTTCCTTCCACAGAATATTGGAAGCCCAAGGGTTGATTTAGGTTTTTACCAACTCTTTTAATATTTTGGTCTAGCACATTTTGGGAAAGAGGGAAATAAACACAGCTCTTGCAAGAATTTAGTCAGTTTCTTATCTATTTGATTCTAATTAGCATTGCATACCGTCGGTGGCGGCCGGGAGGAGCTACCCGACGCCCGAGGTCAGGGGCGGTGGCCAAGAGTGCCAGGCTGCAACGTCCAAGGAGCAGTGGCTGCGCGGGCGCCAGAGAGCCGAGAGGAGCTACTCCACGTTCAAGGTCAGGAGGGGTGGCTGTGAGAAGATACCCCTCGTCCAAGGTGAGGAGCAGCGGCTGCACTTTGCTGGAGCAGCCGTGAAGAGATACCTCACGTACAAGGTAACAGAAACCCAAGTAAGAGGGTAGGTGTTGTGAGAGGCATCAGAGGGCAGACACACAAACCGTAATCACAGAAAACTAATCAATCTAATCACACGGACCACAGCCTTATCTAACTCAATGAAACTAAGCGATGCCATGTAGGGGCCACCCAAGACGGACAGGTCATGGTGGAGAGGTCTGACAAAATATGGTCCACTGGAGAAGGGAATGGCAAATCGTTTCAGTATTCTTGCCTGGAGAACCCCATGAACAGTATGAAAAGGCAAAATGATAGGATACTGAAAGAGGAACTCCCTGGGTTGGTAGGTGCCCAATATGCTACTGGAGATCGGTGGAGAAATAACTCCAGAAAGAATAAAGGGATGGACCCAAGGCAAAAACAATACCCAATTGTGAATTTGACTGGTGATAGAAGCAAGGTCCGATGCTGTAAAGAGCAATATTGCATAGGAACCTGGAATGTCAGGTCCATGAATCAAGGCAAATTGCAAGTGGTCAAACAGGAGATGGCAAGCGTGAACACCGACATTCTAGGAATCAGCGAACTAAGATAGACGGGAATGGGTGAATTTAACTCAGATGACCATTATATCTACTACTGTGGGCAGGAATCCCTTAGAAGAAATGGAGTAGCCATCATGGTCAACAAAAGAGTCCTAAATGCAGTACTTGGATACAACCTCAAAAACGACAGAATGATCTCTGTTCGTTTCCAAGGCAAACAATTCAATATCACAGTAATCCAAGCCTATGCCCCAACCAGTAATGCTGAAGAAGCTGAAGTTGAACGGTTCTATGAAGACCTACAAGACCTTTTAGAACAAACACCAAAAAAGATGTCCTTTTCATTATAGGGGACTAGAATGCAAAAGTAGGAAGTCAAGAAACACCTGGGGTAACAGGCAAATTTGGCTTTGGAATACGGAATGAAGCAGGGCAAAGGCTATAGGGTTTTGCCAAGAGAACACACTGGTCATAGCAAACACCCTCTTCCAACAACACAAGAGAAGACTCTACACATGGACATCACCAGATGGTCAACACCAAAATCGGATTGATTATATTCTTTGCAGCCAAAGAAGGAGAAGCTCTATACAGTCAGCAAAAACAAGACTGGGAGCTGACTGTGGCTCAGATCATGAGCTCCTTATTGCCAAATGCAGACTTCAATTGAAGAACGTAGGGAAAGCCACGAGACCATTCAGGTATGACCTAAATCAAATTCCTTATGACTATACAGTGGAAGTGAGAAATAGATTTAAGGGACTAGATCTGATAGATAGAGTGCCTGATGAACTACGGATGGAGGTGGAGGTTCATGACATTGTACAGGAGACAGGGATCAAGACCATCTCCATGGAAAAGAAATGCAAAAAGCAAAATGGCTGTCTGGGGAGGCCTTACAAATAGCTGTGAAAAGAAGATAAGTGAAAAGCAAAGGAGAAAAGGAAAGATATAAATATCTGAATGCAGAGTTCCAAAGAATAACAAGGAGAGATAAGAAAGCCTTCCTCAGTGATCAATGCAAAGAAATAGAGGGAAAAAAACAGAATGGAAAGACTAGAGATCTCTTCAAGAAACTTAGAGATACCAAGGGAACATTTCATGCAAAGATGGGCTCAATAAAGGACAGAAATGGTATGGACCTAACAGAAGCAGAAGATATTAAGAAGAGGTGGCAAGAATACACAGAAGAACTGTCCAAAAATATCTTCATGACCAAGATAGTCACGATGGTGTGATCACTGACCTAGAGCCAGACATCCTGGAATGTGAAGTCAAGTGGGCCTTAGAAAGAATCACTATGAACAAAGCTAGTGGAGGTGATAAAATTCCAGTTGAGATATTCCAAATCCTGGAAGATGATGCTGTGAAAGTGCTGCACTCAATATGCCAGCAAATTTGGAAAACTCAGCAGTGGCCACAGGATTGGAAAAGGTCATTTTTCATTCCAATCCCAAAGAAAGGCAATGCCAAAGAATGCTCAAACTACTGCACAATTGTACTCATCTCACATGCTATTAAAGTAATGCTCAAAATTCTCCAAGCCAGGCTTCAGCAATATGTGAACAGTGAACTTCCAGATGTTCAAGCTGGTTTTAGAAAAGGCAGAGGAACCAGAGATCAAATTGCCAACATCCGCTGGATCATGGAAAAAGCAAGAGAGTTCCAGAAAAACATCTATTTCTGCTTTATTAACTATGCCAAAGCCTTTGACTGTGTGGATCACAATAAACTGTGGAAAATTCTGAAAGAGATGGGAATACCAGACCACCTGATCTGCCTCCTGAGAAAGCTGTATGCAGGTCAGGAAGCAACAGTTAGAACTGGACAGGGAACAACAGACTGGTTCCAAATAGGAAAAGGAGTACGTCAAGGCTGTATATTGTCACCCTGCTTATTTAACTTCTATGCAGAGTACATCATGAGAAACGCTGGGCTGGAGGAAGCACAAGCTGGAATCAAGATTGCCGGGAGAAATAGCAATAACCTCAGATATGCAGATGACACCACCCTTATGGCAGAAAGTGAAGAGGAACTCAAAAGCCTCTTGATGAAAGTGAAAGTGGAGAGTGAAAAAATTGGCTTAAAGCTCAACATTCAGAAAACGAAGATCATGGCATCTGGTCCCATCACTTCATGGGAACTAGATGGGGAAACAGTGGAAACAGTGGCAGACTTTATTTTTCTGGCTTCCAAAATCACTGCAGATGGTGACTGCAGCCATGAAATTAAAAGACACTTACTCCTTGGAAGAAAAGTTCTGACCAACCTAGATAGCATATTCAAAAGCAGAGACATTACTTTGCCAACAAAAGTCCGTCTAGTCAAGGCTATGGTTTTTCCAATGGTCATGTATGGATGTGAGAGTTGGACTGTGAAGAAGGCTGAGCACTGAAGAATTGATGCTTTTGAACTGTGGTGTTTTGAGAGTCCCTTGGACTGCCAGGAGATCCAACCAGTCCATTCTGAAGGAGATCAGCCCTGGGATTTCTTTGGAAGGAATGATGCTAAAGCTGAAACTCCAGGACTTTGGCCACCTCATGCGAAGAATTGACTCATTGGAAAAGACTGATGCTGGGAGGGATTGGGGGCAGGAGGAGAAGGGGACAACAGAGGATGAGATGGCTGGATGGTATCACTGACTCGATGGATGTGAGTCTGAGTGAACTCCGGTAGTTGGTGATGGACAGGGAGGCCTGGCGTGCTGTGATTCTTGGGGTCGCAAAGAGTCGGACATGACTGAGTGACTGAAGTGAACTGAACCAATACTTTCACCCACAATTGAAAAAAAATTGCTTCCTTCCACATCATCTCCCCCGTCTCTTTCTTTCTCTCAATTTATGAGTATCTTGAATCTATCAGGCTTATGTGGGAAAGTCTTACCCTCACCATTTTCTTTCTACGTCATTCTGACCTACTGAAAATGTTTACTGGTATCAGTCTCAATTCGGTATGTATTGTTAGACATAATCCATTTGCTGTTGCTGTTCAGTCACTCAGTCAAGTCCAACTATTTGCAACCACATGGATCACAGCACATCAGGCTTCCCTATCCTTCACCATCTCTTGGAGCTTGCTCAAACTCATGTCCATTGAGTTGGTGATGCCATCCAACCATCTCATCCTCTGTTGTCCCTTCTCTTCCTGCCTTCAGTCTTTCCTAGCATCAGGGTCTTTTCCAATGAGTCAGTTCTTTGCATCAAGTGGCCAAAGTATTGGAGCTTCAGCTTCAGCATCAGTACTTCCAATGAATATTCAGGGTTGATTTCCCTTAGGATTGGCTGGTTGGATATCCTTGCGGTCCCAGGGACTTTCAAGAATCTTCTCCAACACCACAGCTCAAAAGCATCAGTTCTTTGGCATTCAGTCTTCTTTATGGTCCAACTCTCACATTCATACATGACTATTGGAAAAACCATACCTTTGACTATATGGACCTTTGTCAGCAAAGTAATGTTTCTGCTTTTTAATATACCATCTTGGTTGGTCATCACTTCTCTTCCAAGGAGCAAGCGTCTTTTAATTTTGTGGCTGCAGTCACCATCTGCAGTGATTTTGGAGCCCAAGAAAATAAAATCTGTCACTGTTTCCACTGTTCCCCCATTTATTTGCCATGAAGTGATGGAACTGGATGCCATCATCTTTGTTTTTTAAATGTTAAGTTTTAAGCCAGCTTTTTCACGCTCCTCTTTCACTTTCATCAAGAAACTCTAGTTCCTCTTCACTTTCTGCTATAAGGGTGGTGTCATCGGTGTATCTGTGGTTATTGATATTTCTCCCAGCGATCTTGATTCCAGCTTGTGCTTCATCCAGCCCTGCATTTTGCACGATGTACTCTGCATATAAGTTAAATAAGCAGTGTGACAATATACAGCCTTGAAGTACTCCTTTCCCAATTTGGAATCAATGTGTTGTTAATGTCCACTTCTAACTGTTGCTTCCTGAGCTGCATACAGGTTTCTCAGGGAAGGTGGTCTGGTATTCCTATCTCTTTAAGAATTTTCCACAGTTTGTTGTGATCCACACAAAGGCTTTAGCATAGTCAGTGAAGCAGAAGTAGATGTTTTTCTGGAATTCTCTAGCTTTTTCTATGATCCAACAGAAGTTGGCAATTTGATCTCTGGTTTTCGTCCAGTTTGTACTTCTGGAAGTTCTTGGTTCACACACTGTTAAACCTAGCTTGAAGGATTTTGAGCATTACTTTGCTAGCATGTGAGATGAGTGCAATCGTGTGGTAGTTTGAACATTCTTTGGCATTTTCTTTCTTTGGGATTGGAATTAAAACTGACCTTTTCCAGTCCTGTGGCCACTGCTGGGTTTTCCAAATTTGCTGGCATATTGAGCGCAACACTTTCACAGTATCATCTTTTTAGGATTTGAAATAGCTCAGCTGGAATTCCATCACCTCCACTAGCTTTGTTCATAGTGATTCTTTCTAAGGCCCACTTGACTTCACATTCCAGGATGTCTGGCTCTAGGTCAGTGATCACACCATCGTGCTTATCTGGGTCATGAAGATCTTTTTTGTACAGTTCTTCTGTGTATTCTTGCCACCTCTTCTTAATATCTTCTGCTTCTGTTAGGTCCATACCATTTCTGTTCTTTACTGTGCTATCTTTGCATGAAATAGATACCCTTGATATCTCTAGTTTTCTTGAAGAGATCTCTAGTCTTTCCCATTTTATTGTTTTCCTGTGTTTCTTTGCATTGTTCAGTTAAAAAGTCTTTCTTATCTCTCCGTGCTATTCTCTGGAACTCTGCATTCAGGTGGATATGTCATTCCTTTTCTCCTTCGCCTTTCACTTCTCTTCTTTTCTCAGCTATTTGTAAGGCCTCCTCAGAAAACCATTTTGCCTTTTTGCATTTCTTTCTTTTAACAATGGGTATAACCTCATGTTTTGGTTTGCTTTTCTCTTTTATGCTGCTTGTTCTCCTCTTTGCCTGTGGATCTGTGTCTTTCTGTTTGTTCCACAGGAAATCTGACCAGGAGCTCTGAATGTAAGGGAGGATTATCGCCAGTCCTACTTCACTATCATTCCCAAAGGAATTGATAAATCCATAGATATAATAAGACATTATTAAAATAATTCTGTACCCAGAGAAGTAAAGATCATGGGGATGATATGTGGGATGTGTGCTTATGGTTGTAGTAATAGCAAAAATGCCATCTCTGATGTGGCCCCTGATTCTTGTGTTTCAGCAGGAGCTCTGGCTGCCCGCTGACCTCTGATTTGGAGCAGACAAGGAGGTAGAAGGGATAAAGATAGGTCAATAAGCTGAAGAATGGTTTGGCACTCTGGTAGTTAAACTCAATGCCGCAAGAGAGAAAAGAGACCCACTGTCCAGGGATAACCTATTGAAGATCTGGGCTAGTTTGTAAGACAATCAGAGATTGGATGGGGTGGATGGAGATCTGTCAAGGTAAGGTAGTACATCTTTCCACTCAGGAACCAACAGGACGAGACCTGCCCCGCATGGGACATTGCCTTTGAAACCCAAGACAGAATTTATAGACAGTATAACCTAATGGGACAAAAACACAACCCCTGGGCCAGATATAGGAAGGTGAGTAGAGAGTGGAGGGCAGGAATTGAACTGACCATTCTGGGAGATGGAGGAGGCAGTGATCTGTGAGCTGGGGGTGGTGGTGGTGGCGCTAGAGACTCCCTTCTAAGGAACTCTGTCCAGAGGGAGTAGTATTTGGGCCCATGGAACATGGCCAGTGCTTCTCCAATGAGGAGAAGGGCATTGTTGAAGGACAGATGATACTTATCTCTAAGCAGGGGTTGATCCATCTCCTGAGGGAGAGAACAAGCGTCTGCTCCCCACTGAGGGTGCTGGGAAATCCACTCAGCTTCTCAGGCGTGTGTGATGGCTGCGGATGAGGGGAGGTGTGTGACTCTCCCAGGACCATAAACTGCCTGTATGTGGGAAGCAATGGAACAGACTCTCTTTCCCCACCTGTGGTAGAAAATGGTGTGAATCAACCCCTTTACCATCATTCAAGTGTGGCTGGATGGGGTTGTCACTGTAAGGACAGAAAAGAAGAAGAGAGTGAGAGATTTGGGGTTGGGCAGCCTGGTTCCAATTCCAGCTCCAGCCTTTCTGCTTCTGTGGCTTTGGGCAAGAAGCTGAGGTTCTCTTGGCTTCCTGTTGTCTATCAATAAAAAGCAGATAATAATATTAGTACCTAAATAAATCATCACATTGTACATATTAAACTTACAGTGCTATTAATATACATCAATTATATCTCAATAAAACTAGAAAAAAAATAACGGTACCTACAACCTCAGGATGTAACAAAGGTTAAATGAGGCAATCAATGTAAAGTTCTTGGTACAATGTCTGCCATATAGTAAATACAAATGAAATGTCAGCTGTTATTCATATTTATTCCCTACCTCCTGGAACTATGTATTTCTGTTGTTCAGTCACCCAGTCATGTCTGACTCTTTGTGAGCCCACAGACAGCAGCACACCAGGCCTCCTGTCCCTCATCATCTCCTGGAGTTTGCCCAAGTTCATGTTCATTGCATTGGTGATGCCATCCAGCCATCTCATCCTCTGATGCCCTCTTCTGCTTCTGCCCCCGATCTTTCCCAGCATCAGGGACTTTTCTGAGTCATCTGTTAGCATCAGATGACCAAAATACTGGAGCTTCAGCTTCAGCATCAGTACTTCCAGTGAATATTCACTTAAGGGTTGATCTCCCTTAAGATTGACTGGTTTGATCTCCTTACTGTCCAAGGGACTTTCAGGAGTCTTCTCCAGCACCACAGTTTGAAGGCATCAATTCTTTGGCATTCTGCTTTCTTTATGGTCCAGGTCTCACAATCGTAATGACCGGTGGCAAGACTATAGCCTTGACTATATGGACCTTTGTCGGCTGAGTAATATCTGCTTTTCAACACGCTGTCTAGGTTTGTTACCGCTTTTCTGCTGAGAAGCAATCATCTTCTGATTTCATGGCCACAGTCACCATCCACAGTGATTTTGGAGCCCAAGAAGAGGAAATCTGTCACTACTTTCACTTTTTCTCCTTCTATTTGCCATGCAGTAATGGGGCTGGATGCCAAGATCTTAGTTTTTAATATTTAGTCTTCAGCTGGCTCTTTCACTTTCCTCCTTCACCCTCATCAAGAGGGTCTTTAGTTCCTCTTCACTTTCTGCCATTAGAGTGGTATCATCCACATATCTGAGGCTGTTGGTGTTTCTCCTGCCTATCTTGATTCTAGCTTGTAACTCATTCAGCCCAGCATATCTCATTATGTGCTCAGTGTATAGATTAAACAAACAAGGTGACAGCAGACAACCCTGTTGTGCTCCTTTCTTGATCTTGAAACAATCAGTTGTTCCATACAGGGTTCTAACTGTTGCTGGAGCTGTGTATATTCTAGGCTAAAGCAATGATAGGGTGCTCTTTGTAATTCAAAGAGCCTTTTCTGGGGTCTGTGGCACCATTGGAGGTGAGAACTGGGTGCAGGGGATAGAGAAGGGGTCTGGGACTAGGAGAGTATGGGACAAGGGATATAACCCAAGGACAGGATTCACAAGTGTGCTGAATATCTGACTTCTGAAGGGGTGGCCAGAATGCCTTTGGGGAGACCCTGAGTCTGTGAAGGGCGCACTGAGGCAGCCTAGCTCTGCCAGGATGGACAGTACTCAGAGGAACAACACTCAGAGGACCAGTACTTAGATGAACAAAAGTCAGAGAAACAGTACTTAGAGGAATGGTACTTAGAGGAATAATACTCAGAGGACCAGTACTCAGAGGAATAGTACCCAGAGGAATAGTACTCAGGAATAGCACTCAAATGAACAGTACTCAGAGGCCCCACGTCCTGTCATTCTGGGGTCTCAGAATGCTGGGAGTTATATAACCTGTATCTGACGTAAATCCCTGATGGGACATTATCGTGGCTGTCACAGGACATGCTGTGGAGTCTGGGTTAGTGGCTCTTCTTCCTACTCAGATTATCCCAACCATCTACAAGGATTTCTCTTGCATAGAAAGCAGGTTGAAAAGAATCTATATAGGCCAACATAATATTTATTTACTGAAAATACATCCACTTCCTTCTACATGAAAGGAATGCTGAGTAAACATGGGGGAAAGTAAAATCAGAGGAGCTTAGTAGGGAGTGAAGATGAATAAGGGAAGGTAAGACTCATTTAGGAAGGGGACAGGGGGAGAAGGAAGGGTCAGCAGGAGTGGAATGTAGGGTAGGTGGGGAGTCTCGTGTCCTCACCGGCGTGTAGGACCCACTATCTCTGTGTGTTTCCTGCTGTATGTGATTGGCAAACACGTTCGCTTCAGGGCCTAATTTCTGTAGCAGCGGAGCTCCCTAGAACCACTAGTGTTATTTATTTTCTCCGAGCCTTGTATTTAAGGCGTGATGAAAAACAACCTAACGGCCCAAGCGCAACTGCCCCATATGAGAGACCATTAAGATAAAGTCCCGCGTAAGTGGCCCTAATAAAAGAAATTTATCACAAGACATGGAGAGGAAGGTGTCTTTATTCACTAGGTGAATAACACCAGGCATTGTCAATGTCGCTTTTCAAGGCTCAGGAATTATCATTCATTCTCCAAATTACCAACCGCACAAAAATTACTAAATGGTGCGTTATCACTCCCTCTCAGCGAGAGAATGTCTTTGTTTAACATTTGATTACAAATGGCTTTCCTATGATTATCATCAATAAATCACAGGTAAGTGTAGCCACAGCTGGGACCAAGGCAGAAAGACTTCATAAGCTACTGGGAAAAGGGAAAACAAAAAGCATGCAAAAGCTGATGCTTCAGGGAATGCTGGACTTTTAGGACTGACTTTGTTGAGGGCCTTGTGGGGGTATCTTGGAAGCAGAGCATGAACTGTGTCCATTCAAAGGAAGTGGGAGTTCTGCAGAGGTTTGATGATGTCCCTTAGGTCCTAAAACATTTGGAAACGGAATTTCACTTCTGAGGAGGCAAGTGTATGAGGAAGAAGGTACACAGAAGGGAGAAAGGCCTTAGTCTGTGTAAGAAAGAGGGGATTTAGTCATTAAGAATCTTTGAGAAGAGAGATGATCAAAGCAATGGTATTATGATCACTGTTGTTAAGGAGAGAGATTAGAGAATGGTCTCATTCTTTGTTCCATTATTTCATTCATTCTTTCATTCACCTAGGCTTTCAGTCAGCAAATATTTATTGAAGTCCTACTATATGCCAGGTACTGTTAAGAGGCTATCACTGAAAGTAAAGAGACAGTCCTTGCCTTCATGAAGCTCATGCTTCTGGAGGGAAATAAATAAATGAGATAATGGCAGTGTGTAATAAGTGCTGTGGAGAAAATAAACAGGTTAAGGATAAAGAGTAACTGGTGTATTGAGAGCTACCAATACTTTGGTTACAATGCTCAGAGTTTCATGTCTCTGGAGAGGTATAATATTTGAACTGAGACCCTAAAGGTGAGAACAATGACTCTCTTCTCCTGAAAGAACATTTCCAAGGAGTCTGAGGGACAGAGAGAGATGAAAGTGTCTAACAATTATCTGAACCAAGTTATCAGCTTGGATTCAGACCCAGCAGTGACTCAGTGACTCAAGTATCAACAGGCTATTTGGGAAACAAAATTGAATGTGGAATGAAATGGAATGAATCCTTTGACTCCTCATCTGGATCTGCTTGCAGTGCCTCCAACTGAAGTGTCTGCTTGGCCACTGCTTTTTACCCAGGTCTTTCCAGATCTTCTTGGAACTGGGACTGTACCCATGTGGTCTCCTGGCACAGGTATTTAACAGATGGGCTTCACTTTGATTCAGCAGAGCCTGGTTCTCTTGTAAATGTGTTTCTCCGAGATCTGGGTTAGGTTGGGTAAGAGATACTACCAACCAGGACCTTAGCTAAGGGGAGACACTTATTCTGCCAAATTAGCAAAATAAATGCACCAAGGAACAAAAAAAGTCACTCTCTTTCCATTTGCCACAAACACTTATCTTAACCCTCTGCTTCTATTTGTGAAAATTTGCCAAAGTGTAATTTTACTTTCTTAACAATTTCAGAGGTTGTTGACAATGAACTGAGAACTACTGACATTTTAAAATGAATTATGGCCTACAGTATCTGGGAACTCTTGAGAATTTAAATGTGATGGGTATTTATGAGCAAGACAAAGGAACAAGAGAGCTAAAAGAATGGAGAAGGAGATCCAAGATCCTACAAAGAGTGAAGAAAGGAAAGGATCAGTCTGTGAAAAAGAGACAAAGGGAGGTGGCCACAGAAAAGTACAAAAACGGTACAAAAAGGGGTCAGGGTGGAGGGAAAAGAGATGGAGAGAGACAGAGCCAAGAATGGGGAAGGAGCGGGTGGGCAGCAAGGCTGCTGCAGTGAAGGGGACAGTGTGGAGATTAAGATCTCTATCTGAGCTTGTGGCTGGAGCGATTACAGTGTATTAGGGTCCTGTCAGTGTTGACAAACACTGCCCCAATTAGGAATTAGTTCCACAAGGCATCAGATATCTAGGCTGCTGTTGACCTGTAAATAGAGGGGCCCTCCCTTCCCCTTCTCTTATTCAAATAGGTGCAGCTGTTTCCTAGAATAGCCCGGGACACACAGCCTTCAAAGGCTCCACCTACAGCAGTCCCAGAGTGGGAGCAGAAGTGACTATCAATCATCTGATGTTCAAAAAATTAAAAAAAAAAAACCAGTATTCCGGTAAATGCAAGTTTTTTCCCTAAGAATGCATGTTCAACTAAGAATGATAAGAGTTCCCTAAGAATGTTCCCTAAGAATGATAAGAGTTCATTCTCTCCACACTTCATCCAGCATTAAACCCAAGACCCATCTTATAACCATTGTTTCAGAGGTGTAAGTACTGTCTAGGAGAGGTGTCTATTTCATGGGCAATAGTCGGTAGGCAATTTTGAATTAATTGCCAAAGACTGGATCAAAAGGGTATCTGAGCACACATTGAGCACTCATTTTTCCCCATATCTGTGGAAGTGATAGACAAGAGGTAGAGTTCTTGGAAGAAAACCCCACAACCAGAGTGGAAAGTAAGGGGTTTTATTGATGTTTCCCAAACTAGTATGGGAAGCTGGGATCTCAGAGGGACAAAAGGCAGATGAAATCAGACAGAAGCAGGAAATGTCTGCAGAAAAGCACTGAAGCAAAGGAGGCTGTGGCTGATAGGGAAGGCCCCCTGTCCTGAGGCCAGGTCCTCAGGACAGGAGGGGCTTCTGGGTCCAGAGTGGGAGCCTCGCCTGACAGGAGAAATGTCTTCAACTCCCCACCCTTCTCTATTCTGTCAAGGCAGGCAATACATGGGAAGGGTAGGCTTTTGCTTAAAGAGGAACCACAGTGCCTCATGAGGTTGGTGCTCCCAGACAGGCTCCAATAATCAGGAATTCAAGGACTGGCTCACACTGCCCAGCATGTATTCCATGCCTCTCCAACAACATTTAGAGGCAGGCTTTCACCTATAGGCTAAAGGGAATCAAAAATACAAATATGAGGACTCACCAAGATTCATTAAATATTTGAGGGAAGCCAAAACTATGAAGGTGAGTACCAAACTCAGCAAGTAAATGAGCTGATATCAGGAACTTCAGCTAATTAAAAGCAAAAAGAATAAGATATTAGAATAAGAAAAATTAAAATCATTAGAAAGGCATAAAGGATAGAGGATATTATATCCATAATAACCAACTAAAGATTTGGAAGTTAAAATTTTGATTTTTGAAATAAAAATTCAATAGACAATTTGAATAACAGGATGGAAATAGTGGAAGAACAAGTGAGAAAGCTTGAAGACCAACCTGAGAAATTCTCCTGGAAAGCAAAATATGAAAGAAAAATAAAGGCACATGGCACATGTTCCAACACATATCTAATAGATATTGGGGGATAGGTCATTAGTGTTAGCTTACAACAAAGAGAAAGCAAACAGAAACACAAAGATCAATGGATGAATCCAGAATTACAGTGAGAAACCTTAACCTACTGCACTCACAGTCATAAGATGTCACAGAAAAAAAATGAAAAGAGATGAATTAAAGGATGTAGAGAAATAGAATGACACAATTAGCTATCTTACCTAACTCTAACAGAGGAAGCATACTATTTTTAAACACAAAAAATCTTTTACAAAAAGTGATCATGTTTTAGGTTATAAAATAAATCTTGACAAACTTCAGAAAGCAAAAAAATCATATGATTTGTATTTCTTGATCACAAGGCAAAAGAAATATAAACAAAAACCAAAGGAAACTTTGTCCAGAAAAATAAAAATCATGCTTCTAAATAATTTTTTAACAGAAAAGGAAGTAAAAAATCATTATAACTAAGTCTGCAGATGCAAAAAATTAGGAACATACCTATCAAAGTCTGTGCATTGGGCAGACAGAGGAGTATACATGGTATTATAACATGTTTACTAAAACATAAAACACATGAAAATCACATAAGAGGTTAGAAAAATAATAACAAAATAAAATGATCTTAAATAAATTAGGGAAAAATAATTAGTAAAAGTAAAAACAGAAATTGTTAAATTACAATATTAAAAATAGTGCAGATGAATACAAATAGAAGCTGATTCTATGAAAAGATTTCTAAGATATACAAATATTTGTTAAATTCTGTAGAGAAGGAAATTCCTTCTGCCCAATTCAGGAAAACAGAGAGAAGGGAAAACAAACAACATAAATTTAAAAGGGAAATAGCTACAGATATATAGAAAATAAAATTAAAAAGCAAAACTTTATACCAATAAATTTAAAATACAATAGACAAAACTAAAAATGCTTGGGAAAATATAAATTGTAAAAATTTACTTAGAAAATAGAAAATCTGACAATAATAATAATCATAGACTTTAAAAGAGTAATAAAACAATTACCTATTAAAAGGTCACCAGTTCTAGACCATATAAAGGATTAGTCTTACAGACTTTCAGTTCAGTTCAGTTCAGTCGCTCAGTCGTGTCCGACTCTTTGCAACCCCATGAATTGCAGCACGCCAGGCCTCCCTGTCCATCACAAACTCCCGGAGTTCACTCAAACTCATGTCCATCGAGTCAGTGATGCCATCCAGCCATCTCATCCTCTGTCATCCCCTTCTTCTCCTGTCCCCAATCCCTCTCAGCATCAGAGTCTTTTCCAATGAGTCAACTCTCTTTGCATCAGGTGGCCAAAGTATTGGACCTTCAGCTTCAGCGTCAGTCCTTCTAAGAACACTCAGGACTGATCTCCTTTAGAATGGACTAGTTGGATCTCCTTGCAATCCAAGGGACTCTCGAGAGTCTTCTCCAACACCACAGTTCAAAAGCATCAATTCTTTGGCGCTCAGCTTTCTTCACAGTCCAACTCTCACATCCATACATGACCACTGGAAAAACCATAGCCTTGACTCAACGGACCTTTGTTGACAAAATAATGTCTCTGCTTTTGAATATGCTATCTAGCTTGGTCATAACTTTCCTTTCAAGGAGTAAGTGTCTTTTAATTTCATGGCTGCAATCACAATGTGCAGTGATTTTGGAGCCCCCAAAAATAAAGTCTGCCACTGTTTTCACTGTTTCCCCATCTATTTCCCATGAAGTGATGGGACCAGATGCCGTAATCTTAGTTTTCTGAATGTTGAGCTTTCTAGGAACAGATAATTTTCATGTTATATAAATTATTCCAAAACACTGGGAAGAAAAAAGACATATTGTGAGAAGCTGTTCAATTGTTTTATCAAACTGTACAGTGCATAGAATTTTCCAGGCCAGAATACCGGAGTGGGTAGCCGTTCCCTTCTCCAAGGGCTCTTCCCAACCCACAGATAGAACCCAGGTCTCCCACACTGCAGACGGATGCTTTACCAGCTGAGCCACCAGAAGCCCAAGAATACTGGAGTAGGTAGCCTATCCCTTCTCCAGGGGATCTTCTTGACCCAGGAATTGAACAGGGGTCTTCTGCATTGCAGGCAGATTCTTTACCAGCTGAGCTAGCAGGGAAACTCTTTATCAGAATAACAACCTCAATAACAAACAACTGTTATTCAGTGTACAGCACGTTCCACTGGCCCCTCAATTTGTCATTTGTTCTCATTTTCATTTTTTCCCTTTGCCTTCAACTCTGCTGCCTGCATCCAGTCTCTCCCCGTCCTCCAGTTCTCTGACCCTTGCCATGGGTCAGCACTAGTATATTTGCAACCTTGTAAAATGGGTCTTGTGTGCCTGTGTTTTTAAATTCCACAAATGACATGCTATAAACTGTATGGCAAGAGAAAACTATTGACTTATCTCATAGATGAGTTTAGACACCAAATTCTATTGCAATTACTTTTCCAGTACACACCTTGGTATATTCCATGCACTGTTATGCTCAGATATCCAAGGTATAATTCAGCAAAAATGTTGCAAAAAAGTACCTGATATTATTCAACTTTTTATGTGTGTATCCTTGTAAATTTGTAAATTGTACTTAAATTGCCAAAAGCTACTCAAGAAACTGTTAATAGAGGTTACTTTTGGGCAGTGGATGCAGTGGGGTAGTTGGAAGTATTACTCCTCACTTGTGTTCTTTAGAACTTTTTTTCCTTTTTAACCATAAGTGTGCTTACTTTTAAATTTTAAAAAGAAAAAAAGGTGGTGGCGGGGGGAATACTATGGTTTTTATCGATCATTGATCTAAAGTCTGATTTCTAGGGCCCTCTCCAGGACTTAATGATTCTTTATTTGTGGGGTCAAGAGTTCCCCCTAACTTGGAGAAAGAAATTTGTTTTCTGGGATTCCAAGGAGCAGAGGGAGGAAGACTGAATGGGGACTATAAGGAGAGATGTCAGCTCCCCCTGAAGAAACTTGCTTCAAATTACTGTCAAAGATAAAATGGACTTTCCTGTTGGTTTTGGAAATAGTTTTCCTATTCAGGCAGAAGTTGGATGAGACCAGCTGGGAGTAGGCAGTTTAACTGAGAGGTTCCCACTTCTTTTCTTAAACTTGATTCTTCTGATCTTAAAGAGTGGGTAGAGTACATCATGAGAAACGCTGGGCTGGAGGAAGCACAAGCTGGAATCAAGATTGCCGGGAGAAATATCAATAACCTCAGATATGCAGATGACACCACCCTTATGGCAGAAAGTGAAGAGGAACTAAAAAGCCTCTTGATGAAAGTGAAAGAGGAGAGTGAAAAAGTTGGCTTAAAGCTCAACATTCAGAAAACGAAGATCATGTCATCTGGTCCCATAATTTCATGGGAACTAGATGGGGAAACAGTGGAAACAGTGTCAAACTTTATCTTTATTTTGGACTGTGAAGAAAGCTGAGCGCCAAAGAATTGATGCTTTTGAACTGTGGTATTGGAGAAGACTCTTGAGAGTCCCTTGGACTGCAAGGAGATCCAACCAGTCCATTCTAAAGGAGATCAGTCCTGGGTGTTCTTTGGAAGGAATGATGCTAAAGCTGAAACTCCAATACTTTGGCCACCTGATGTGAAGAGTTGACTCAGTGGAAAAGACTCTGATGCTGGGAGGGATTGGGGGCAAGAGAAGGGGACGACAGAGGATGAGATGGCTGGATGGCATCACCGACTCAATGGACTTGAGTTTGATTGAACTCCGGGAGTTGGTGATGGACAGGGAGGCCTGGCGTGCTGCGATTCATGGGGTCGCAAAGAGTTGAACACGACTGAGCGACTGAACTGAACTGAATCTTTGTTTTTCCAGTTCTGTACACTTGAAATTCTTCACTTTACATACCCATATATATGACTCCTTTGAAATTTAAAGTGCTGCCAATCAAAGATATTTTATTTGAGCATATTAATCAGAGTCTTAATTCTTCATTTAATTCATGCTTACGTTATTTAGACAATTTTCTTTTTTAATCATTGCTTTAAAATCCTTACAACAATCTTGTTAGGCAAACAGAATGAATACTATTATTGCTTTTTCAGAATCAAGCTGCCAAGCTGCTCAGTCAGGTTCAGTTCTGGCTAGTTCAGGGAAGGCCATCTCATTTTGATGCTACATTCAAGGTTAGTGTAAATGCATCATTAGTCACAAAATACAATCTCTGTCGACAGCATCATACTTGTCTGTCACAGATGTAGTAAGTTGGTGGGATACTTACAGTCAAAGAAAACCTGATTTTTGTTTATCCTTCTCTCTGAATGATTTACATGGGTGAATAAGGAAGGTTGTTGCTTAAATTTTCTAGACTTTTTAAAAAAACCAATGGTTTATTTTGTACTGGGTGGAGCTGGGCAGACCAAGGTGCATGTCCGAGAAGCATGTGAATGAGTCTCCGAGTCTCATTGAAAGAAAGCCAGGCAGTTTTGATCTACTCCTGTAGTCATGGAGGTTTCAGACAATCCCCAGCTCAGCTCTGTCACCGGCGGATGCATCATTCATTGGAAGTTGCTAAAAGCCTGGGTGAAGATTGAGTGGTGTTACTCGCGCGTTGTTTACACCAGGCTGTGGAATAACTTAGGAGCCCACTGGCCGTTAAGTGAATTACCGACGCCACCGGCGCGTTAGGCCTGAGGGAGCTCCAATTAACGCGTTAATCACAGGGCGCCCCCAGGGCCCGAGTGTTAACACGCGGGATTTAGTAGCACTCCACTAAGTTGTTGATGAGGCCTGCGGTGGGATGAAAACCCTTAGAATACAGATGTGACAACCCCTGCCCTTTTATTTGTTAGTCAATAATCTGAATAACCCCAGTTTCACAGCTTCGTGTTGGATTTGCTGTTCCTTTCTCTTCCGCTAATCTCCAACGAGGCCTGATAGGGTAGACTTTAACTTTGATTTGAGCCCCCCTCCCCCTCCCCCTAAATAAAAGCACAGGTTTTTATCCACATGCGTATATTGCATAGACATCAAAGAAAAAAAAAAAGCCTCATGCATTTCCATTAAAGCCGCGCGGACCAGGGGGAGGCACCAAGCTGGGTGCGGGCTTTTGAGGCGGTGGAAATTGATAAGGTTCATCTGCATACAAAAGGCTGAATGGAGAGGCAGCGGGGTGAGCGAGGTCGGACACCCAGATGGATTTTTTAATTCTGGGGAAAATAACACCACGCTCACAAGTGATAACTGAGCCTTTCTTCCCAACTCAGACCAAAATATGATTTCCATTTGTGCATTGGAGGAGAAGAAAATTATACAGAATTTCATTCTGCAGTATAATAAGGCTTCACACTGAATAATGCTACCATAAGGCAGTGTAATTACTGAAGGGCAGAAAATACACTTTCAGTTTATATCTAATCACAATACCACATTGTCTGCTTTGGGGAAAAAAAAAAAAATCTGGGGTGGGGATGTGGCCCGTTGCTTGACTGTGAATGGGACCCAGGGGAGGTTGTGGGTGCTGAGCTTATTTATCAGAGTGCTGAGAACAGGTGGGCGATTTGGTGCTATCATCTAAGACTGGACACAACCAGGCCGTGTGGGCTTCTTTCCTCTGAGGATCTCTAGGTGTTTCTCCTCTTCTAAAATAGCTTGTCCTAAAAAAATAAAATAAAATAAAATAGCTTGTCCTGCTCTATACTGACCCATTATGACTATGGCTAGTAAACACAGTGATCAAAATAAAGAACTGAGAAAGAATCAGCCAAATTATTTTTACTGTTTGATTGTTATTGTTTAGTTGCTAAGTTGTGTCCAACTCTTAGCGACTCCATGCATTATATGTATGTAGCCTGCCAGGCTCCTCTGTCCATGGGATTCTCCAGGCAAAAATACTGGAGTGGGTTGCCATTTCCTTCTCCAACTGTTTGATTAGCCTATTTGATATTGCTGAAGATTTTTGGTTGTGTTTTTTGTCTTTCCATTTTGAAATCTATATCTTATTCACTCTAAAATAATATATATTTATTATAAAATATTTTGAAAAATAGAAAAGTGTAGTGGGGAAAAAAAAAATCATTCTATTGCCCAGAAAAAAAAAAAAAAAAGACTGCTAATATTTTGCTGAAGTTTTTTTTGTGGTGTGTGTACTATGTTTTGTTCTGTTTCTTCATGAATGACAGAAAAAAGTTTTCACAATGGCAGAACTTGCTAACACAATGGCAGATACTAAAAGCCATTCTGATGTGAAAGCAATGTATTTTAAAATTATATTTTAGGTACTATATAAGAAACCTCTGGGGTTACTCTGGTAGCTCAGTGGTAAAGAATCCGCCTGCCAGTGCAGGAGACATGGATCCTATTCCTGGGTTGGGAAGATCTTCTGGAGAAGGAAATGGCAACCCAGTCCAGTACTCATGCCTGGAGAATTCCATGGACGAGGAGCTTGGTGGGCTACAGTCCATGGGGTCACAAAAGAGTCAGAGATGACTTAGCGAATTAACGACAACAACAATAAGGGAGCCTCTAGACTTAATAGGTCCAAGTCCAGTGGTTCTCAAGCATGTGTGTACATCAGAATCAACTGGAGAGCTTGTTAAACCATAGTTTGCTGGGCCCCAACCCCCAGAGTTTCTGAATTTACAAGTCTTGGTGGGGCTGAGATTCTGAACTGATAACAAGTTCTCAGGTGATGCGATGCTGGTACTGGTGCCAGACTTTGAGAACCACTGCTTTTTCATGGTTATGGGCATGGTTAAGGAAACCACAAAAAATATAAGCTCCCAGACCACCTAAAGAGAAATGCAGATTTGGGAGAGGTCTTAAAAATATTAAGAAACTATTTGTGAAACAAATTACTGAAGTAATCTCATCAGTAGTGTGGTAGACAGAATAGTAGTTCCTCAAATATTTTCACATCCTACTCCCCAGAACTTGTAACTGGCAAGAGAGAATTAAGGTTGCAGATAGAATGAAAAATGGTCATCAGCTGACCTTGGATGGACCCAATGTCATCAAAGGATCCTTATCAGTAAAAGAGGGAGACAGGCAGGTCAGTGTTCAGTGTCAGAGTCAGAGATTTGAAGATGCGGTGATACTGGCTTTGAAGATGGAGGAAGAAGCCACAAGCCAAGGAATGAAGGTGGCCTCTCGAGACTGGAAAAGGCAAGGTAATGAATTGTCTCTCAGACTCTTTAGAAGGAATATACCCTGCTGACACGTTGATTTTAGCCCAGTGAGATTCATTTAACCTTCTGACCTCTAGAACTATAAGATAATAAATTTATGTTGCTTTAAACCACAAAGTTTACAGTGATTTGCTATAGCAGCAATAGGACACTCATGCCAGCAGCTATCCACACACATACACGCACATGGATCCATCATCATTTCCTAAGCAACTTTCTTCATCAGTTAACATTATTTAGATTCACCTAGCACTTGGACTAGCTTCCCTGGTGGCTCAGTGGTAAAGAATCTGCCTGAAATGCAGGAGACGTGGGTTCGACCCCTGTGTTGGGATGATACCCTGGAGAAAGAAATGGCAACCCACTCCAGTATTCTTTCCTGGGAAGTCTTGCCTGGGACAGAGGAGCCTAGTGGGCTATAATCCATGGGGTAGCAAAAGCGTTGGACATGACTTAGCGACTAAACAACAGCAAGTACTTGAACTAGCTAGACCTGGGGAATCACCATTGCCTCATGACAGTTATAAGGAAGGCTCAGAAGGAGTAGGCCAACCCAGAGATCCTTACTGACACCTTGTATTCTTAGCCTGGTCCCTGGGCAGGTCCAGTTGATGTGTTCAAAGACTGAAAGCTCCTATGTCACCTCGAGGGAAAGTGCTGAGTCCTGACCTCTGAACTGCCAGGAAATTCCCTCTGGCACCACTAGGAATGAACAAGTTGTTTATAAGCATTTTGTTACTTAAGGGACCCAAAGATTGGTGGCAGGAGATTTCTGCCTAAATCATTACAGATGGTACATTAAGAAATTTGGGCTAGATTGTACAGAGTTTGCTAAAGATTTGGGAGAGATTAGGGTATCATTTATTTTGGCCTTTGATCCCCCCTAGAGACCTTCTCTAACATTGTTTATAGCAAATAGTCCTAGCAGATCCCATTTGATCTGTCTGTCTGTCCCTCCCCTCTGCCAATACCAATCTTGATTACTCTGACTGTAGTCTTGAAATCTGATCGAGTGGAAGTAAAGTAGGTTCCTCCTACTTTAGTCTTCTTTTTCAAAACTGTTTTAGATATTTTAGTTTCTTTTTTTAAAATATGACTTTTAGAGGGGTCTTGTCTATATTTACAAAATAACTGACTGTTATTTTGATGGGAATTACACTAAAACTATATATCATTGGGGAGGGTTGACATTCTTTCTATGTTGAATCTTCCAATCTATGATCAGTATTTGTCTCCCCGTTTGTCTATTTTTTTTATCAGTATTCAAGCCGTGTGCATGTTTTGTTAGATTTACACTTAAGGATTTTCTTTATTTTTATTATAAGTAGAATTGCATTTTAAATTTTGGTTTTTACATGTTCATTACTGGCATATAAAAATACAATTGATTTTTGTATCCTGTACCATCCTGAAGTTACATTTATTAAATCTAGGATTTGTGTGTGTGTGTGTGTGTGTGTGTGTGTGTGATTTCCTATGTAGATATTTATTTCATCTGCAAATAGGGAGTTTTGTGTTTTTTTTCCCCTTTGTTTTTGCTTTATCACCCTGGCCAGGTGTTCCATATTGAATAGAGTGTGGAGAACAGATGTCTTTGCCTTGTTCCTGGTTTGAGGGAAACATATTCATTCATCATTAAGCATGAAGTTAGCAATAGGATTTTGTAGGTGTTCCTGGTCCTCTGACTAGGAAAGTAGGCTTTTGTTGTCATTATTGTTGATTTTTTGTCTGTGCCTATTGGCATTTCCAGTTTGTTGGCTTCGTTAATATCCAGTGGGATATATGAGGACTTTCCCTGTGGTTCAGATGGTAAGGAATCTACGTGCAATGCAGGGATATATGAGGCAAAAAGAAAACGTAAGGAACTTATCACCTCAGGTCCCAAGATCCTTAGCCAATTCTCTTCCTTCTCTCCACCTTCCATGGTCTACTTGTGGTTGTTTTACATAATGTCCAGGAGTGTTGGCCTTACTTAGTAGGGGGAACAGGAAATGTATACCTACTCCATCTTCCCAGAAGTAGAAGTCTTAGCATGTTTTCATAATAATCATGGTCAAATAATTCCAACCTCTGTGCCATCTGACATTAGTGTCATGAATTAAGAGTTACATTTTAATATTATGTTTTGAGATTTGGTATCTTGTTTAAATCACATGGAGAGTATTGAAATTTTTGTCTTAGCAGGCATTTGAGGCTACAACTTCAGAGTTACCTTCTGTGTCAGTTCCAATGTCAGTTCAGTTTACAAATCTTCTCTTATAAATTTATCAGTCCTATGTTTATTTTATTTTGTGGCCAATCTGGGGTCTGTGAGATGATCTATCCTGTAATTCAGTTGTCAAAGTCTAGGTGTGCTTTTTAGGGTCAAATCAATATATGCCTCACTCATGGGTAACCTCAGGATTTCATAAGCAACTTTAAGAAGTCAATTTTCTGAGCTCCCCCCTCTTTGTGATCTTCCACCACTTCCTGGTTTCTCAAGGCTCTCCCTTTTTGATCCTCTGGCCAGAAGTTTGCAGCTTTATTATACTGCTCAGTCTACTTCCAATGATGATACCACATCTCAGTCCAAACGGTGGGATGGTAGGGAGAGGAAAGAAGTATTGGGAGTTCTTACTCTTTTGGGGAATCTTTTCTAATTAGAAAGGTCATTCTCAGAATTTTTGCTATTTTGAGGTCCCCTTGATGTTACTGCTATACCACTGTGAAATAGATTGGTGGTTGGGGCACAAAAGAACACAGAAAAGAAGGGAAACATTGGAGTTTCTCCTACTCTATCTGAGTTTTAGGAGTCTCCTATTCTGTTTTTTATGGCAGAAAGTTAAGACAAACTAAAAAGTCTCTTGATGAGGGTTAAAGTGGAGAGTGGAAAAAGCTGGCTTGAAAGTCAACATTAAAAATACTAAGATCATGGCATCCAGTCCCATCACTTCATGGCAAATAGAAGGGGGAAAAGTGGAAGCAATGACAGATTTTATTTTCTTGGGCTCCAAAATCATCGCGGACAGTGACTGCAGCCATGAAATTAAAAGACATTTTCTCCTTGGAACGAAAACTATGACAAAACTAGACAGTGTATTAAAAAGCAGAGACACCACTTTGGCAACAAAGGTCAGCATAGTCAAAGCTATGGTTTTCTCAGTAGTTATGTTTCAGTTGGACCATAAAGAAGGTTGAGTGCCAAAGAATTGATGCTTTCAAATTGTGGTGTGGGAGAAGGCTCTTCAGACTCCCTTGGACTACAAGCAGATCAAACCAGTTAATTCTAAAAGAAATCAACCCTGAATATTCATTGGAAGGACTGATGCTGAAGCTGAAGCTCTAATACTCTGGCCAGTTGCTGCAAAGAGCTGACTCATTGGAAAAGACCCTGATGCTGGGAAAGATTGAAGGCAAAAAGAGAAGGGGATGGCAGTGGATGAGATGGTTGGATAACATCACCAATTCGATGGACATGATTTTGAGCAAACTCTGGGAGATAATGGAGGACAGAGGAGCCTGGTGTGTTACAGTCCACGAGGTCACAAAGAATTGGACACAACTTAGCAACTGAACGCCAACAATGACATTCTGTTCTTTGATCCAGAGATAGATGGATTTTTCCCAAAGCTTTCTGTCTGTGCCCTGGTATCCACTTCTAGGTTTTGGGCTATGTTGCGCTTAGGTTGAAATTTAAAAAAAAAAAAAAAGACAAAGAAAGAATATTATTATTACTCATAGTTATTGCATCATGTTTATTTACTGTTCTAGATATCAGTGTGGATCAGAATAAGGGTTGCAAGGTATTGCTACAGAAACATTCTGAAATCCTAAGATAATTGTTCTCTTGGACCAATAAGCAGGGAAGAGCTTAAATAATCAATAAAATGACTCAAGTTGTTTCTGGTCTTTTCTGTGAGGCACTACTTCACATAATTAAATTGTGATTGGAGATGTAGGTGAGTTTGACTGTGTGTTTCTCTCCACATTAGTATTTTCTAAGTATGCTTGATATGATGTTAATATATTGTATATAAAAAGGAAAGTCTATCGTGATATAAATTAGTAAATGTTTGGAAAAATATTTAAATAAGTTTCTTTACTGAGAACAGCTGAAAACACTTTATATGCTAACATGAATCATGTGCCTTCTAGAGTCAAAATTACAATATGCAGCATTGCCCTAAGAATGCAACAAGTTGGCTACTTCCCTGGACCTCGTCTTAGAAAGGTAAGGAGTCTCCAGAACTGAGGATATGTACCTACTTAGAACCCACCTCTTTTTCTAGACCATACTAAAGCTACTAGGACCCTGGAATACATCACTCAGATGGTCCAAACCAACCTCTAGAACCTTAATGGCCATTTCAAAGAGCAGATTTCCCCACCAGTGGCTCTGACACAGCTGTTTGGAGGAGAGAAAGGTGTGGATGGGCTGTGGACACACAGGTTTAAGTGTCTGTAGGCCTCTTCATCTCTTAGGCTAAGAAGGGGAGTGGGTAAGGCCACAAGCTGGGAACTGCCTCTTTTGACCAAGTCATGTTCTGCTGTAAAATTCGCAGTAGTCCAGAATTTCTAACTGTGAACCCAGCCTTCTATGTCATTTTGACAGTATCTTTGTCAAGGTGAAAGGATAGAATATGCTATATTTAACAGTGTATTAGCTTGACTATAATTTTTATTTTTAGATATATGATATATTTCATCAGTTCAGTTCAGTCGCTCAGTCGTGTCCGACTCTTTGTGACCCTATGAACCTCAGCATGCCAGGCCTCCCTGTCCGTCACCAACTCCCGGAGTTCACCCAAACCCATGTCCATCAAGTCAGTGATGCCATCCAACCATCTCATCCTCTGTCATCCCCTTCTCCTCCTGCCCTCAATCTTTCCCAGCATCAGGGTCTTTTCAAATGAGTCAGCTCTTCTCATTAGGTGGCCAAAGTATTGGAGTTTCAGCTTCAACATCAGTCCTTCCAATGAACACCCAGGACCGATCCCCTTTAGGATGGACTGGTTGGATCTCCTTTCAGTCCAAGGGACCCTCAAGAGTCTTATTCAACACCATAGTTCAAAAGCATCAATTCTTTGGCACTCAGCTTTCTTCAGAGTCCAACTCTCACATCCATACGTGTCCACTGGGAAAACCATAGCCTTGACTAGATGGACCTTTGTTGACAAAGTAATGTCTCTGCCTTTTTTTTAATTTAATTTTATTTTTAAACTTTACAAAATTGTATTAGTTATGCCAAATATCAAAATGAATCCGCCACAGGTATACATGTGTTCCCCATCCTGAACCCTCCTCCCTCCTCCCTCCCCATACCATCCCTCTGGGTCGTCCCAGTGCACTAGCCCCAAGCATCCAGTATTGTGCATCGAACCTGGACTGGCAACTCGTTTCATACATGATATTTTACATGTTTCAATGCCATTCTCCCAAATCTTCCCACCCTCTCCCTCTCCCACAGAGTCCATAAGACTGTTGTATACATCAGTGTCTCTTTTGCTGTCTCGTACACAGGGTTATTGTTACCATCTTTCTAAATCCCATATATATGCGTTAGTATACTGTATTGGTGTTTTTCTTTTTTTTTTAAATTTTATTTTATTTTTAAACTTTACATAATTGTATTAGTTTTGCCAAATATCAAAATGAATCCGCCACAGGTATACATGTGTTCCCCATCCTGAACCCTCCTCCCTCCTCCCTCCCCATTCCATCCCTCTGGGTCGTCCCAGTGCACCAGTCCCAAGCATCCAGTATCGTGCATCGAACCTGGACTGGCAACTCGTTTCATACATGATATTTTACATGTTTCAATGCCATTCTCCCAAATCTTCCCACCCTCTCCCTCTCTCACAGAGTCCATAAGACTGTTCTATACATCAGTGTCTCTTTTGCTGTCTCGTACACAGGGTTATTGTTACCATCTTTCTAAATTCCATATATATGCGTTAGTGTACTGTATTGGTGTTTTTCTTTCTGGCTTACTTCACTCTGTATAATAGGCTCCAGTTTCATCCACCTCATTAGAACTGATTCAAATGTATTCTTTTTAATGGCTGAGTAATACTCCATTGTGTATATGTACCACTGCTTTCTTATCCATTCATCTGCTGATGGACATCTAGGTTGCTTTCATGTCCTGGCTATTATAAACAGTGCTGCGATGAACATTGGGGTACACAATGCTATCTAGGTTGGTCATAACTTTCCTTCTAAGGAGTAAGCGTCTTTTAATTTCATGGCTGCAATCACCATCTGCAGTGATTTTGGAGCCCAGAAAAATTAAGTCAGCCACTGTTTCCACTGTTTCCCCATCTATTTGCCATGAAGTGATGGGACCGGATGCCATGATCTTAGTTTTCGGAATGTTGAGCTTTAAGCCAACTTTTTCACTCTCCTCTTTCACTTTCATCAAGAGGCTCTTTAGTTCTTCTTCACTTTTTGCCATAAGGGTGATGTCATCTGCATATCTGAGGTTATTGATATTTCTCCCGGCAATCTTGATTCCAGCTTGTGCTTCCTCCAGCCCAGTGTTTCTCATGATGTACTCTGCATATAAGTTAAATAAGCAGGGTGACAATATACACGCTTGACATACTTCTTTTCCTATTTGGAACCAGTCTGTTGTTCCCTGTCCAGTTCTAACTGTTGCTTCCTGACCTGTGTATAGCTTTCTCAAGAGGCAAATCAGGTGCTCTGGTATTCCCATCTCTTTCAGAATTTTCCACAGTTTATTGTGATCCACACAGTCAAAGCCTTTGGCATAGTCAATAAAGCAGAAATAGATGTTTTTCTGGAACTCTCTTGCTTTTTTGATGATCCAGTGGATGTTGGCAATTTGATCTCTGGTTCCTCTGCCTTTTATAAAACCAGCTTGAACATCTAGAAGTTCACAGTTCACATATTACTGAAGCCTGGCTTGGAGAATTTTGAGCATTACTTTAGTAGCGTGTGAGATGAGTGGAATTGTGCGGTAGTCTGAGCATTCTTTGACATTGCCTTTCTTTGGGATTGGAATGAAAATTGACCTTTTCCAGTCCTGTGGCAACTGCTGAGTTTTCCAAATTTGCTGGCATATTGAGTGCAACACTTTCACAGCATCATCTTTCAGGATTTGAAATAGCTCAGCTGGTATTCCATCACCTCCACTAGCCTTGTTCATAGGGATGCTTCCTAAGGCCCACTTGACTTCACATTCCAGAATATCTGGCTCTAGGTGAATGATCACACCATCGTGATTATCTGGGTCATGAAGATCTTTTTGGTACAATTCTGTGTTTTCTTGCCACCTCTTCTTAATATCTTCTGCTTCTGTTGGGTCCATACCATTTCTGTCCTTTATTGAGCCCATCTTTGCATGAAATATTCCCTTGGTATCTCTAATTTTCTTGAAGAGATCTCTAGTCTTTCCCATTCTATTGTTTTCCTCTATTTCTTTGCATTGATCGCTGAGGAAGGCTTTCTTATCTCAGTTAGGGTGACCAACTATCCCAGCTTGCTCAGGACTTTCTCATTTTAGCACTGAATGTCCCATGTCCCAGGAAACTGAGAATGTTGATCACCTGCCCCAGTTCTTAATAATTTTAGAAGTGGATTGGCTGTACAAAGCATTTCCCATGTTTATTTGATCTTGAAATCCTTTCCTTTTAACTCCCACCCCAACCTCATGAGCATCTTATATAAGTGTAGAGACAAGTTACATCTATCATAAAAAAGTGCATCTTATAGAGAAACAAACTTTCAACCTATATTTTACATTGATTGATCTTAGGCAATATTTTTCTAGTCAGAGTATTTAGGCTGTTATAATTTTTTTTTTTTTAGTTATTAGGTTTACTTTTATTACTATAATTGTTGCTAATAATGATGATAATAATGTAAGTAAGATGTATCAATTTTATAAGTGCTATTAAGTGCTAAACCCTATGCTAGGTGTTTTACATGCATAGCTTCTAATTCTAATAAAATAAAAAACTAAGTGACAAAGGAAATTTGAACTTAGATTTGTCTTTCTCTTAAGTTGATATCTTTTTACTGTGTCTATAGGATGAAAAATAGTAGATGAGATTGTTAAATTGGGTCCTGAAATCTAATAATTACACATCAACAATGATAGTAGTAATATAGAATACACTTGGGAAAAAATGATCAGATCTGACTTATCCATGATCTACACCAAGATGAGGGGAAATAAAGTGTTTGTTATATCCTTACAGTTAGTCAAATTTGCTTCTGCAGTTGTGTCTGAGGCCTGCGAGGATTGTTGTTGTTTTAAGTCCCTAAGTCAAGTCTGACTTTTTGCAGCCCCATGAACTGTAACCCGCCAGGCTCCTCTGTCCATGGGGTTTCCCAGGCAAGAATACTGGAGAAGGCTGCCATTTCCTTCTCCAGGTAATCTTCCTGACCGAGGGATTGGATCCACGTCTCTTGCACTGGTAGGCAGATTCTTTACTACTGAGGCACCCTGGAAGCTTCCTGTGAGGATAGTATGCCCTTTTTCTCTTTTAAAATTTCATAATTAGGGCCAAAAAATGACAGAAGCCTTGAACTTTAGAAAATTTGTTCTCCAAAATCCTGTCTCTTGTAAACAAATAATGCCAAAATAGAAGAGGTTTGTTTTCAGGTCTGTCTTTGTATCTGTCAGTGAAGTGATTCAAAATTTTGTTATATGGCTCTCATCCAGGTTGTTTATTGTTATTGTAATTTTTATTGTTACTGTAAAAAAGGTTCCATTATATTTAAAAAAGTGTTCATGTGTGTATTCAGTCATGTCCGATTCTTTTCGATCCCATGGACCGGCTCCTCTGTCCATGGGATTATCCCAGCAAGAATACTGGAGTGGGTTGCCATTTCCTTTTCCAGAGTATCTGCCTGACATAGGCATTGAACCCAAGTCTCCTGCATTTCCTGCATTGACAGGTGGATTCTTTACCACTGCACCACCTGGAAGCCCCTGTTTTAAAAAGTAGTGGGTTTTAAATCATACTCCACGGAGCCCTGGTGTTCTTAAGTGTCCCTTGGAGGAAGGAACAGGGCCAAGGGCAAGAAGATTGGACTCTGGTGTTCTCATGCCTGCTTTAACCAAGTAGTGCCATATTTTTTACATTTCAGAGTCCAGATAAACTTAAAAAAAATTTTTTTTATTGGAGTATAGTTGGGCTGCCCTGGTGATTCAGATGGTAAGGAATCTGCCTGCAATGCAAGAGACTTGTGTTCAATCTCTGCGTCAGGAAGATCCCCTGGAGAAGGGAATGGCTACCCACTCCAGTATTTGCCTAGGAAGCGGGCTACAGTCCATGAGGTTACAAAGAACTGGACATGACTGAGTGACTGAGCACATAGTTGCTTTACAGTTTTGTGTAGTTTCTACTGTACAGCAAAGTGCATCAGTTTTATATATATACATGTGCTGCATGCTTAGTTGCTCAGTCGTGTCTAACTCTTTGTGACCTCATGGACTGTAGACCACCAAGCTCCTCTGTCCATGGGATTTCCCAGGCAAGAATACTGGAGTGGGTTGCCATTTCCTTCAACAGGGAGGACCTTCCCAATCCAGGAATTGAACTTGGGTCTCCTGCATTGCAAGCAGATTTGTAACCAACCGAGCTACAAGGGAATCCCATATATATACATATATCCCCTCTTTTTTGGATTTCCTTTCCATTTAGGTCACCATAGAGCATTGAGTCGAGTTCTCGGGAGTTCAGATAAACTTTTGTTTAAAGATTTTTTTGGAAGAACAATAAGCAAAATATGGTTTTAATTCATTATAATTATCACATTATACCAGAAAGCTATTGCCTTTGAGATATTTGTTCTTTTTAATCAGCTTTATTGAGATATAATTAATATTCCCTCATTTAAAGTACAGAATTCAGTGACTTTTAGTGTCTTCACAGAACTGTGCATTCATCACCTCAGTGAATTTTAGAAGATTTTCATTACCCCAAAAAGAAACCCCACATCTCTTGGCCATCATTCTCTAATCTCTCCCCACTTGCCATCAGTCATAGGCAACCACTCATCTACTTTCTGTTTCTATAGGTTTTCTTGCTCAGAATATTTAATATAAATAGAATCAAATAATATATGATCTTTTGTCATTAGCTTCTTCTACTTAGCATTGTTGTTGTTCAGTTGCTCAGTTGTGTCCAACTCTTTGTGACCCCATGGACCACAGCATGCCAGGCTTCCCTGTCCTTTACCATCTCCCAGACCTTGCTCAAACTCATATCCATTGAGTTAGTGATGTCATCCAATCAGCTCATCTTCTGTCATGCCCTTCTCCTCCTGCCTTCAATCTTTCCCAGCATCAGGGTCTTTTGCAATGAATCAGCTCTTTGCATCAGGTGGCCAAAGTATTGGAGTTTCAGCTTCAGCATCAGTTATTCCAATGAATATTGAGGGTTGATTTCCTTTAGGATTGACTGGCTTGATCTCCTTGTAGTCCATAATGTTCTCAAAGTTCATCCATGCTGTACATGCTTCAGCATTTCACTCCCTTTTTTATTGCTAAATAATATTCTAATATATTTTATGATATATCATATATATCATATGTTTATTTATAAATATATTTGTCATTTTATTTATCCATTTATCAGTTGATGGACATTTGGGTTGTTTCCATTTTTTGGCTATTATGAATAATACTGCTATAAATATTCATGTACATGTTTTTGTGTAGACATATTTTCATTTTTGGGGGGTATATGTCTATGAATAGAATTGTTGGTTTTTATGGTAATTCTATGTTTAATCACTGAAGGAACTGCCAGACAGTTTCCCAAAACCAACTATACTATTTTATATTCCTACTAGCAGTATATGAAGTTTCCAGTTTTTCCCATCCTTGTATTTAGGTAAGCTGTCATGCTAATTTTATTTCAGTTATATTTTTAGCTCTGTTTGTTCTTCTGCCTGTTTTCCAATTCTTTGTTAAACTTTCTACTGGTTTATTGATTTTCTCCTGAGTTCATTGAGCACCTTTATAATCATTACCCTGAACTCCTTATCAAGTTAATTACTTATCTCTGTTTTGCTTAGTTCTTTTTCTAGAGTTTTTGGCATATTCCTCTGTCTCCTCATTTTGCCTAATTCTCTGCTTTTATTTCTATGTATTAGGTAGGTCAGTTATGTTTCTCAATCTTGGAGAAGTGGCCTTATATAGATGTCCTGGGGGGCACATTCTTCTCTGGTCACCAGTGTTATATGCTCCAGGGTTGCCCCTTGTGTGGGCTTCATGGGCCCTTCTCTTGTGGTGAGGCCAACTTCACTGATAGGTGGGGTTAGATTCAGCCCAGTTGGCTACCAGGACTTGCTTGGTGTGATGGCTTTTGGCCAGTTGAGGGTCCATTCCCAGGCTGGTGCCAACCCACTTGTAGGCAGGGCCAGGTTCCAAGGCACTGTTGTACTAATTTTAATAGTTCATCAATTCTCTTGGCTTTTATAGTTGACAGGGATATAAGCTCTAAATAATATCCAGTTTTGTGCCTTGTTGCGTTGGACATAAATTTTATATTAATTTTAAATAATAAAGTTGCTAGAACACCACTTAATCTTGTTCCTGATTTTGCTGAGATTTCTACTACTGTATTGGTTCTCAAACTTGGGTGCATGCTGAGATCATCTAAAAAGGTAAAAAAAAAAAACCAACCCACTAATGTCTGTGCCCCAGCTCTAGAGATTCTCAGTAGTGAATCCTGGGCACTGGCACTTTTAAAATGATTTCAAATGGGAAGCAAAATTTGAGAATCACTGCTCAGGTGCACACAGATCTTTGTCATACTAAATTATAATTATTGATTTATTTTGTCTGTTTTCCCCAGGAAGATCTTTCTGGGCAGGATTTATGTTCTATTTAAATTTTAAGTTTATTTTAATTTGATTATTTTCTCTATCAATGATTTTTAAATTATTGCTCATGTCTTAAATTTGACATTGTATCCTCGATGTCAGGACAGTGCCTGTAAAATGATAAGAGCTTCAAAAAAGTAAAAACTTCAAAAATGAAGTTAATAATATCATTAATCTTGAATAGTAATGATTGCAATAGTACACTTTTAGGGCAAGTTGTTGAAGACAGGACAGGGAGTAGTTTTGGAGGGAGGATCAGAGATGAAAAAACTTGACTTCAAGTGTTTTTGGTCTGGTATGTCTGGTCAGAAAACCAAAGGCTTTCCACTGTATTTCTATGGAAAGTTCATGCGGGTAGTTTGGAGTGTGCAGTTTCTGCTATTGGTAAGTAAAGGAGAGTCACTGTTCTCTCCTCAGGTGCAAATTTCCCATCTACACACCTTGTCATAAAACACAGAAAACTGTTCCTTAGGTCCAGGCTCTATGGGCAGTGCACATTTGATTATGGAAAAGAGACTAAGTTTTGAATATTTGGTAGCAAAACTAAAAAAAAAAATCCTTTTCCTTGTCAAGGAAGATCAGATGAAAACAGGAAGATTGTTTTTATTTTGTTTTGTGCTATTCTTTTATTCTTTATTATGAACTAGGCAAAAATAGAAAAAGTACTTAAGAATTACATACGCTTTATTTTTTTCTACTTTTCCATAATCAAGTACAATTATATATTTGTAGTGGAGAAACTACGGAGAAGGCGATGGCACCCCACTCCAGTACTCTTGCCTGGAAAATCCCATGGGCAGAGGAGCCTGGTGGGCTGCAGGCCATGGGGTGGCTAAGAGTCAGACACGACTGAGCGACTTCACTTTCACTTTTCCCTTTAATGCATTGGAGAAGGAAATGGTAACCCACTCCAGTGTTCTTGCCTGGAGAATCCCAGGGACGGGGGAGCCTGGTGGGCTGTCATCTATGGGGTCGCACAGAGTCGGACATGACTGAAGCAACTTAGCAGCAGCAGCAGCAGTGGAGAAACCAAGTTCATATTTAAGAAGGAAATTTTGTGAACTAGAAATGTGTTCAACGGCAAGTATAGAAACATTCACTACAGTGGCTAAACCAAAAATAACTTTAGTCTTCTAACTTCATAAATCTGGAAGTGGGTGGCTGTTGATATTTTTTGTGCCATTAAAAATCCAATTAAAAATATATCCAAACCTTCCTAGTTTTAGTGAGTTGACTTTTATTTCCATGTTTATTACCTCATGGTAGCATGGTTGTTGAAGATCTGGAGAGCTAGGCTGTCTTCAAGGCAGGAAGAAGGGAGGACAAAGAACAGCACCAGCAGCATCTGAAGTCCTTTTCCTTCTTTTTGAATATTAGAATACAAAAGCTTTCCAAAATACCCTATAGAATACTTCATGGTCATGGGCCAGAACTGTATTCCATGGCCACTTCTACATTCAAGGGAGATTGAGAAAGTGAATATATCACTTGGGACTGAGAACATGGCCACCCTAAACTAAGCTGAACTTCATCAGCAGGGAATAAACAGGGAACTGCTAAGTCGCTTCAGTCGTGTCTGACTCTGTGCGACCCCATAGACGGCAGCCCACCAGGCTCCCCCGTCCCTGGGATTCTCCAGGCAAGGACACTGGAGTGGGTTGCCATTTCCTTCTCCAATGCATGAAAGTGAAAAGTGAAAGTGAAGTCGCTCAGTCGTGTCCGACTCTTAGCGACCCCATGGACTGCAGCCCACCAGGCTCCTCCGCCCATGGGATTTTCCAGGCAAGAGTACTGGAGTGGGGTGCCATTGCCTTCTCCAAAACAAGGAACAGGTGTTGAGAAAGCAAATAACAGTGTCTAACTCAGGCATTCTATTTAGTTGGAATACATATTAAAATTTTTCTCCTACTTCCCTAGCCAATTCTTCTTAGTTTCTAACTTATTCTTCTCCACCAGACTTTTAAATTAAAAACAAAAAACAAAAAAACTTATTCTTCTTTACCAGACTTTTAAATGATAGGATTCTTTAAATCTTGGTCCTAGGCCTTCTTAAGTTTTTCATTTTATACTCTCTACTTAGGCAGTAGCATCCACTCCTGTAACCTTAATTACCCAATAATTAATGATTCCCAAATTTATGTCCTTATTCTTGAACTCTAATGAAATGGTTAACACCATGTATCTTTTAATCACTGCTCTATTTCAGTGTCTAGCCGGTAACTTATACATCATGGGTACCCATTAAATATTTCATAAATAAATGAGAATACTTTCTAGGCTACTGACCATGGGATGCATTCCTAGCCAGCAGCTGGCAGGTATGGCGGAGTAAGGATCACCAGTTGATTTCTGTGGGAGCCAGTAGAGTCCTGAGTACTGTAGTCATTCCAGTTGGAGAAGAGCCTGGGGAGCAATATCTGTTAGTCTCTGGAAGGCTACTCCACACCACATGGAAAAGAAGCCCCTGGAGAACAGCTCTTGCTACACCTTTCATGGCCATCTTTTCCTTCAAATATCACAACGAAACTCCAGAAAATAAAAATGTTCACATTGTCTGAGACTAAAATAATACAAGCAATTTTCTCTGAAACTGACTGAGCCTCCATTGCACTCACAATATTGGACAAACATAAACCTCTTCTTGGTGAAAATAGCAGACAAAAATGTCACCAGAGTTATAGAAAGACCTATCGTTACATAAAAAGGGAAACAGAACAGTACAATTTGATATGGATTTGTACGAAGATATAGGGATAAATATCAGAAAATTTTTATTTTAAATTGCAATAAGATTAGAGAGAAATTATGTGTATGAAAAAGGAACAGCAATTTGAAGCCTTTCTCATAATTGAAATCCAAATGTCCTGGTGTTATTTTTAAATTACAAGAATAAAAATCTACCTTTAATATACAGTCAGAAAAAGATACATAAAAAGGAAAATAAAATATTATTATTATTGAGATTTTCATCACTTTCATACTAAATATCAGAAAATGATAGAACAATATTTTAAAAATTTTGAGAAAGGGTTTGTGACCGAAGAGTTTTCTATACAGTGAGTCCCCTGGGCTGTGCTTGGTCACTCACTCAGTCATGTCTGACTCTTTGCAACCCCATGGACTGTAGCCCGCCAGGCTCCTCTGTCTGTGGAGATTCTCCAGACATGAATACTGGAGTGGGTTGCCGTGCCCTCCTCCAGGGGATCTTCCCAACCCAGCGATCAAACCCAGATCTCCCACATTGCAGGCTGATTCTTTACCATCTGAAACACCAGGGAAGCCCAAGTAAGTCCCCTATATACAAACAAGTTCCTTTCCATGAGTGCATTCATAAGTCTAATTTGTTTGTAAGTCCAACAGAGTTAGTCTAAATATGCAACTTAACACACTTGGCTATATAGTACCCTACTGTAATAGATTTATAATACTTTTTATACAAATAATACATACATAAAAAACTAACACAAAAAACAAAGAAAATATTTTTAGTCTTACAATACAGTACCTTGAAAACAGTAGTACAGTACAACAGTCGGCATATAGGGTCTGGCACACACGTTCCCATCTGTGAAAGTTCAAAACTTGAAGGTTTGTATGTAGGGGACTTACTGTACCCTTCAAATAGTAAAGCAACAGGAAAGTATTAAATCGAAGATTCTTAAGCCAGAAACATGTATAGCTTGAAAATAAGTGTTGCCGTATGATTCAAAATCAAGATCTCAAGAATGGGCAGAACATTTTACTCATTCATCAAACATTTATGTGTGGCACAAATTGAGATACTGGTTTATATTCTTTTATCCCTTTCTCCCTGCCCCATCTCCCAACTAATGGCCCTCATTCCCCTTCCGAACAGGGATCCATAATACCTTAATTTTCTTATCTTAGGATTCTTTAAAGAATTTTCTAAAGTTTTTCTAAACTTTTAAAAAGTTAGTTTTTCTGTACAGATTAGTTATTTAGGAATTAACAACCATGAAAGTATTACAAATTAAATCTATGAGACATGGTCAAATCTAAACTTAAGGCAAATCCTCAGGCCTAAATAGAACCAGAAACATTTTATAAACTGAGAAAGTTAGAAAATAACATCAGTTTTCAACTCTAGAAATTAGAAAAAGGGCTAAAAATTAATTGTAAAAATAAGGAGAAGAAAAATGAAGGTAAACATTAGTGAGAAATATAAAAAATACAACCATTAAGAATAGGGGGGAGGATCTGTGCTCCTGGAGAAGTAGGCCTGGAGTAACTATGTATATACATATATATATACACACACACACACACACATATATATGTATGTGTGTGTGTGTGTGTGTGTGATATATAGTGTATATTATATAGGGGAAAGAGCAGAGTTGAAATAAAGCTAAGGCAATTCCTGATGCCTCCTTGCTTAACTTCTCAAAACTATGTAGAAGTCAGATGGCTGCCACATGAAAATGTCTTCACAAACACTGTTGGATACTGTGAATTCATTAAGGAGAATGTTCAGGAGAAAGCAGAAGTCTAATCCAAAACAAATGGCATTAACAAATACTCCAAGCCTTTGAGTTACATCTGCTACCAGTAGAATTGTGACTGACAGATAATCCTAGTACATCTCAGTCCTGCTGAATACCAGGCTGAAAGGGCAGGCTCTGGTTGACCCAGTTAGCTTGTCAGTAGAGCCCTGGAGGGCCTCCTCCCCACACTCAAATATTTGTAGTCAAAGCTGCAGTGGCTAGGACAGGCAAATCATTCTTTTATTAAATTCAAATTAAAGGGGTAAGATGAAACCTTCATCCCCACTGTGTTTTCTGAGCTGGCTAGCCCACTGACATCAAGCTGCTCCTACTCATTTCCTATCCTTCCTGTAAATGTTTGTGACTTTCTGCAAAAATTCCTATCTGCCTCTTTTCTAAACAGTGTTGATGTTCTGATTGTGGAAATACACTCGTCCTCTCACTTGCATACTTTTAATTTGAAACTATTTAAGAGAACTGAGGCTCCCATGTGTTGTATATGTTTTTCTAAAAACCAAATAAAATTACCTATGAAAATGAAGAAAAAATACAACCATGTTCTGACTGTGGAAATACACTCGTCCTCTCACTTGCATGCTTTTAATGTGAAACTATTTAAGAGAACTGAGGCTCCCATGTATTGTATATGTTTTTCTAAAAACCAAATAAAATTAGCTATGAAAATGAAGAAAAAAATACAACCATTAAGAACAGGGTCAGAAATTGTTCTTGTTATTCAGTTGCTCAGTCACTCAGTCATGTCTGACTCTTTGTGACCCTATGGACTGCAGCACGCCAGGCTTCCCTGTCCTTCACCATCTCCTGCAGCTTGCTCAAACTCATGTCCATTTAGTCGATGATGACATCGAACCATCTCATCCTCTGTCATCTCCTTCTCCTCCTGCCTTCAATCTTTCCCAGCATCAGGGTCTCTTCTAATGAGTTGGTTCCTCCCATCATGTGGCCAAAGTATCGGAGCTTCAGCTTCAGCATCAGCATCATTCAAAACACTAGTTTGTATAAACTCAACCAGTTACACAATTTGAACCAGATATACATACCTGTTATAAGTGTGGTAGAGAGTAAAAGAGATTTCATACAAATACACAATGTTAGGGAATATCATTATATAAAAAGGTGAAAGTAAAAATGTTTAAAGAAATCACAATGTACAACTTAATCCTAATAAATATTCTGGATAAAATGGATGATTTTCTTGGAAAATAAGAATTATTAAAATAGACTCAAAGAAGGTGAAAACCTGAATGGAAAAATAACCATGGAAGAAATAATAATAATAGTCACAGGGAATTCCCTGGTGGTCCAGTGGTTAGGACTCAGATTTTTCACTGCTATGGCCTGGATTCAATCCCTAGTTGGGGAACTAAGGTGCATGGCATGGCCAAAAATAAAAAGGAAAAAAATTGTCACAGAATTATTCACAATAAGCATGCCAGGCTCAGATAATTTTTAAAGGAAAGTTCAGGATACTCACAAGAAACATATACTACTTTATTTATTATTATTATTTTTTTTGCTATTTAAATTGCTTCAAGCAAAGAAAAAAGGGTGAAATTTCCAATTAATTTTACAAGGTCGACAGCAACCCAATGCTAGAGCTTAATGCTGAAAATGGTATCCATAAATAAAAAAGCTACAGAACAACAACAGTTAACAGTGTATAAATAAACCACTGGCAGATACACTGAGGAATGTATTAAAAGGGCAATACATCTTGTATTCCCTGGAGAAGGAAATGGCAGCCCACTCCAGTATTATTGCCTGGAAAGTTCTATGGACAGTGAAGCCTGGAAGGCTATACCCATTGGGTCACAAAGAGCTGGACCTGACTGAGCACCTGAGCACTCTCACACATCTTGTATTTATTTATTAGGATTTCCCAGAGAAACAGAACCAATAGTATACACATACACACAGATTTATCAAAAGGGATTGGCTCCTGCAATCATGGAGGCTGACAACTCCCAGGAATTGCTGTTAGCAATCTGAAGACCCAGGAAAGCTGATAGAATAGTTTGATTCTGTGTCTGAAGGCCCAGGAACCAATGGTGTAAGTTCCAGTCCGAAAGCTAGGAGGCTCAAGACCCAAAAGAAGTAGGGTCCGATGGCAGGAAAAGATTGATGTCCCAGCTCAAGGCAGTTGAGCAGGAGGAGTTCTGTCTTAGTCAGAGGAGGCTGCCATAGCAAAATACCAGACTGGGTGGCTTAAACAATAGAAATTTATTCTCTGACAGTCCTGGAGGCTTTAAGTCCAAGATATGGTGCCAGCATGGTCTGTTTCTGGTGAGAGCTCCCTTCCTTTCTCATAGACAGTTACCTCTTTGATGTGTCCTCACATGGAAAACAGAAAAAGAGATCACGGTTTGTGGTATTTCTTCTTATAAGGGCACTAATACCAACATGAGGACCCCATCCTCATGATCTCATCTAAATCTAATCAGCTCCCAAAGGCCCTATCTCCAAACACCATCACATTGGAAATTAGGGTTTCAATATACTAATTTGAGGAGGACATAATCCAGTACATAGCATACCTTAACTCAGTAGGATTTATGCCAGGAATGTAAAGATGGTTCAATAATTGGAATATTTTGCTTAAACTCATCAAATTAAAAGGTTGAAGTGGATCATGTCAATTAACACAACCATGGTAAATTTCCACATCTCTTTATTCTATAAGACGATAGAAACACTTCCTAAAACCAAAAGCACTTATTATCTTAAGAGTGCAGTTGAAAATGACGAGGTTACTCAGTATTATTGCTATTATTCAAAAGTTTTTGAACGTTACAGCCAGAGTAATAAAAGAAAAAGCAACAAGAGAGCTAAGAAAGACAAAATTATCATTATTTGAAGATTATATATTTGTCTATATAATTATCTAACAGGATAATTACAGTCAACTAAAAATCTATCAAAACAGTACTAGTTGCATATGTGACCAATAAAGGACAATGGAAATAAAAAGCAATAGGGTTCTTATACCAGTGGTAGCCAGAAAATATGAAAAAATTCAATTTAAAACAGCAACACAAATATAAACCACCTAGGAATAAACTTAGCAGGAATATGCAAAACCTACATGAGAACACTTCAGAACTACTGAGGGCATAAAAGGAGATCATGTTTTCAGAAGGAAAAAGTCAACACAGAGACTCTGAGTTAGATGTAGAAGCTGCTCTCCAGGATAACACATTTTACAGCAAACAATCTTATACAGCTTTTAAGATCTTTTCCCTTTGGCATTCTGAATTTCACTAGGAAGCATCTAGGTGAAATTCTGTTTTTCATTCATCTTGCTAAGCACTGAGTGGGCTCTTGTAATTTAAAGTTTGTTGTCTCCAGCTTTTAGAAATTTTACTCCAGTAATTTCCTCCCCTCTGTTTTTTGTTTCCATTTTTGGAAAATTTTATTATTTGATTGCTGAATCACCTGAATTAATATTCACCATTTAGAATAGCATTACAATAGATAAATTAACCAGGAGTAAATCTAACAAAAGGTTTATGTAAGAGGGACTTCCCTAGTCGTCCAGTGGCTAAGACTCCATGCTTTCAAAATATGGGGTGCAGGTTTGATTCCTGGTTGGGGAACTGGTATCCCACATGCCAAGTGGTACAGCCAAAATATTTTTTTAAAAAGATTTATGTTAACCCTGAATATTCATTGGAAGGACTGATGCTGAAGCTGAAGCTCCAATACTTTGGCCACCTGATGTGAAGAGTTGACTCACTGGAATAGATCCTGATGTTGGGAAAGATTGAGGGCAAGAGGAGAAGGGGATGACAGAGGATGAGATGGTTAGATAACATCACTGACTCAATGGACATGAGTTTGAGCAAATTCTGGGAGATAGAGAAAAACAGGGAAGCCTGGTGTTCTACAGTCCATGGGGTCACAAAGAGTTGGACAGAATATAGTAACTGAACAACAACAAAGATATTAACATTAGGGGAAACTACATGAGGGGTAAACCCAGGCCTTTTGTGTTATCTTTGTTGCTTCTCTATGAATCTAAAATTATTCCAAATAAAAACTTTCTCAAAAAAGATCTAAAAGAACTATATGGAGAAAACATAATACTTTATTGAAAGACATTAAAGGAAACTGAAGCAAAGAGAGATCTAGAGCATATTGTAAAGGATCTGATGATGTAGAGATGTCAGTTTTCCATAAATTCAGTGCAAAATCAATAAAATTCCAACAAGCTGATGCTTAAATTTATATAGATGACCAAAGTCTCCAAAAGAGCCAATACACTCTAAAGGACAAGAAGATGAAGATGGGGGACTTGCCTTTCAGATATCAATAATTACTATAAAAGAATTAAAGCATATGTAATATTTAAGACAGTCTGGTATTGTTTCAAGAATAGAAAAACAGATGAATTGAATAGAACTAAGAGCTGAGAACTAGACCTTTTGCCATATGGAAACTTGATATTGACTGAGCTGAATGAAGCTCAAGCTGGAATCGAGCTTGCCAGGAGAAATATCAATAACCTTAGATATGCAGATGACACCACCCTAATGGCAGAAGATGAAGAGAAACTAACGAGCCTCTTGGTGAAGGTGAAAGAGGAGAGCGAAAAAGCTAGCTTAAAACTGAACATTTAAGAAACTAGGATCATCACTTCATGGCAAATCAGTCAATCAGTCAGTTCAGTCGCTCAGTCCTGCCTGACCCTTTGCAACCCCATGGACTGCAGCACGCCAGGCCTCCCTCTCCTTCATCAGCTCCTGGAGTCTACTCAAACTCATGTCCTTTGAGTTGGTGATGCCAACCAACCATCTCATCCTCTGTCGTCCCCTTCTCCTCCCACCTTCGATCTTTCCCAGTATCAGGGTCTTTTCAAATGAATCAGTTCTTCACATCAGGTAGCCAAAGCATCAGTCCTTCCTTTAGGATGGACTGGTTTGATCTCCTTGCAGCCCAAGGGACTCTCAAGAGTCTTCTCCAACCACAGTTCAAAAGCATCAATTCTTCGGCGCTCAGCTTTCTTTATGGTCCAACTCTCACATCCATACACGACTACTGGAAAAACCATAGCTTTGACTAGATGGACCTTTGTTGGCAAAGTAATGTCCCTGATTTTTAACATGCTGTCTAGATTGGTCACAGCTTTTCTTCCAAGGAGTAAGAGTCTTTTAATTTCATGGCTGCAGTCACCATCTGCAGTGATTTTGGAGCTCAGAAAAATAAACTCACTGTTTCCACTGTTTCCCCATCTATTTGCCATGAAGTAATGGGACCGGTGCCATGATGTTAGTTTTCTGAATGTTGAGCTTTAAGCCAACTTTTTCACTCTCCTCTTTCACCTTCATCAAGAGACTCTTTAGTTCTTCTTCACTTTCTGCCATAAGGATAGTGTCATCTGCATAGCTGAGGTTATTGATATTTCTCCTGGCAATCTTGATTCCAGCTTTTGCTTCCTCCAGCCCAGTGTTTCTCATGATGTACTCTGCATATAAGTTAAATAAACAGGGTGATAATATACACCTTTGATGTACTCCTTTTCCTATTTGGAATCAGTCTGTTGTTCCATGTCCAGTTCTAACTGTTGCTTCCTGGCCTGCATACAGATTTCTCAAGAGGCAGGTCAGGTGGTCTGGTATTCCCATCTCTTTAAGAATCCTCCACAGTTTGTTGTGATCCACACAGTCAAAGGCTTTGGCATAGTCAATAAAGCAGAAATAGATGTTTTTTTCTGAAACTCTCTTGCTTTTTCGATGATCCAGCAGACGTTGGCAATTTGATCTCTGGTTCCTCTGCCTTTTCTAAAACCAGCTTGAACATCTTGGAAGTTCACGGTTCATGTATTGCTGAAGCCTGGCTTGGAGAATTTTGAGCATTACTTTACTAGCATGTGAGATGAGTGCAATTGTGCGGTAGTTTGAGCATTCTTTGGCGTTGCCTTTCTTTGGGATTGGAATGAAAACTGCCCTTTTCCAGTCCTGTGGCCACTGCTGAGTTTTCCAAATTTGCTGGCATGTTGAGTGCTGCACTTTCACAGCATTATCTTTTAGGCTTTGAAATAGCTCAACTGGAATTCCATCACCTCTACTAGCTTTGTTCGTAGTGATGCTTCCTATGCCAACAACACAAGAGAAGACCCTACACATGGACATCACCAGATGGTCAATACCAAAATCAGATTTATTGTATTCTTTGCAGCCAAAGATGGCTAAGCTCTATACAGTCAGCAAAAACAAGACCAGGAGCTGACTGTGGCTCAGATCATGAACTCCTTATTGCCAAATTTAGACTTAAATTTAAGAAAGTAGGGAAATCCACTAGACCATTCAGGTATGGCCTAAATCAAATCCCTTACCATTATACAGTGGGAGTGACAAATAGATTCAAGGGGTTATATCTGATAGACAAAGTGCCTGAAGAACTATGGGCAGAAGTTCATGACACTGTGTAGGAGGCAATGATCAAGACCATCTCCAAGAAAAAGAAATGCAAAAAAAAAAAAAAGGCTGTCTGAGGAGGCCTTACAAATAGCTGTGAAAAGAACAGAAGTGAAAAGCAAAGGAGAAAAGGAAAGATATACCCATTTCAATGCAGAGTTCCAAAGAATAGCAAGGAGAGATAAGAAAGCTTTCCTCAGTGATCAATGCAAAGAAATAGAGGAAAACAATAGAGTGGGAAAGACTAGAGAGCTCTTCAAGAAAATTAGAGACACCAAGGGAACATTTCATGCAAAGATGGGCACAATAAAGGACAGAAATGGTATGAATCTAACAGAAGCAGAAGATATTAAGAAGAGGTGGCAAGAATGCACAGAAGAACTATACAAAAAGGATCTTCACGACCCAGATAATCAGGATGGTATGATCATGTCAAATAGATGGGGAAAAAATGTAAACAATGACAGGCTTTATTTTCTTGGGCTCCAAAATCACTACAGATGGTAACTTCAGCCATGAAATTAAAAGACACTTGCTCCTTGGAAGAAAAGCTATGATGAACCTAGACAGAATATTAAAAAGCAGAGACATCACTTTGCCAAAAAAGTTCTGTCTAGTCAAAGCCATGGTTTTTTCAGTAGTCATGTTTGGATGTGAGAGTTGGACCATAAAAAGGCTGAGGACCGAAGAATTGATGCTTTCAAATTGTTCTGGAGAAGACTCCTGAGAGTTCCCTGGACTACAAGGAGATCAAAACAGTCTATCCTAAAGGAAATCAACCCTGAATATTCATTGGAAGGACTGATGCTGAAGCTCCAGTACTTTGGCCACTGATGAGAAGAGTCAACTCATTGGAAAAGACCCTAATGCTGGGAAAGATTGAGGGCAGGAAGAGAAGGGGACAACGGCAGATGAAATTGTTGGATGGCATCATTGACTCAATGGGCATGAGTTTGAGCAAGCTCCAGGAAATAGTGAAGGAAAGGGAAACCTGGCATGAAGCAGTCCATGGGGTAAAGAGTCAGACACAACTGAGTGACTGAACAAGAACCATCAGCTCTTCAGTGTGACCTTACTTGGATATAATTGCAGATGTAATTAATTAGAGGATTTGGAGATGAAACTCTCCTGGGCCCTGAATCCAATACCACTGTCCTTACAAGAAGATGAGAGGACACAGACAGAGAAAAGAGTGATGAGATGGTGAGAATGAAATTGGAATGATGCATATTCAAGCTAAGGAACATGGATTGTAGTCAACCACCAGAAACTGGCAGAGAGAGAAAGTGTGATTTTCCCCTCAAAGCCTTCAGAAGGAACCAATTGTACTAACATCTTGATTTTGAACTTTTAGCTTCTAAAACTGTGAGATAATACATTTCTGTTGTTTTAAGTCACCAAGTTTGTGGTAATTCTTATGGTTCTAATAATCTAAGTGTGTTAGTCACTAAGTTGTGTTTGACTCTTTGCAACCCCATGGACTGTAGCCCACTAGATTCCTTTGTCCATGGAATTCTCCAGGCAAGAATACTGGAGAGGGTAGCCATTCCCTTCTCCAGGGTGTCTTCCCAACCCAGGAATTGAACCAAGGTCTCCTGCATTGCAGGCAAATTCTTTGCCATCTGAGCCACCTGGGGAGCCCTGTCTGAGCCACCAGGGAAGCTGAGTAATCTAATACACCCATATTAAAAATCAATAGAGAGAAGAGAGTTATTAGATAAATGATGTTGAAATATATACTAGGAATTTGGGGGGGGGGGAAATGGAGTTATATCTTTTAGTTTCAACTAGTTGTTCAGTCACTAAGTCATGTCTGACTCTTTGCGACCCCATGGACTGCAGCATGCCAGACTTCCCTGTCTTTCACTGTCTCCCGGAATTTGCTCAAACTCATGTCCATTGAGCTGATGATGCCATCCAACCATCTCATCCTCTCTTGCCCCCTTCTCCTCCTGTCCTCAATCTTTCTCAGCATCAGGATTTTTCCAATGAGTTGGGTCTTCACAGTGGCCAAAGTATTGGAGCTTCAGCTTCAGTATCAGTCCTTCTAATGAATATTTAGGGTTGATTTTCTTTAAGATTGGCTGGTGTGATCTCCTTGTAGTCCAAGGACTCTCAAGAGTCTTCTCCAGTACCACAGTTTGAAAGCATCAGTTCTTCAGTGCTCAGCCTTCTTTATGGTCCAACTCTCACATCTAAACATGACTACTGGAAAAACCATAGCTTTGACTATATATGTTTTTAAGTCCCTGATGAATTAGATTTAAAGGTGATGGCAAACTTTAAAACTTTGATCAGAAATTAAAGAGATACTTTTTTAACCTCAAGATAGAGAAAATGCTAAATAAAAAATTGATAAAGTTGATCATTCTAATTTTGAGAGCCTCTGTTCATCAGAACACACCATCAATAAAGTGAAAAGATTAGCCCCAAACTTGGAAAAGATATTCACATAGCATATTATTGGCAAAGTGTCATTTTAAAAATATATAAAAAACTCTTACAAATCAAAAAGATTAGTAAGCCAAAACCCAATTGAAAAATGAGCAAATTATATAAGCAGAATTTTACAGACTAAGAAACATAATTGATGAATATTTTGAAAGATACTCAACACATTTAAAAACATAGAAATGCAGATTAACATAGTGAAGTATCATCTCACTCTCATTGAAAAGGTAAAAATTAGGAAATCTACAATACCAAGAACCTAAACTTGATGGAAAGTTTTACATCCTGTAAAGTGTTTATCATTTTGGAAAATAATATGGTGATATGGTCTTATCATGTGAAGTTGCACATTTTTATATGTCCAGCAGTTCTATTTTTAAGCATGTGAATGAATGTTCTAGAGAAATTTTGCATCCATGCACCAGGAAACAGGTATAAGAATGCTTATAGCATCATAGATTTTAATAGCAAAAAAAGTGAGACAACAAAAATATAGATTGGTAGAATGAAAAGGTAAAACATAGCATATTCTTATGACATAATATCGTGCAGTAGAAGAAAATAGGGCTTCTCAGGTGGCTCTGTGGGTAAAGAATCCTCCTGCATTGCAGGAGACACAGGAGATGTGGGTTTGATCTCTGAATCAGGAAAGTCCCCTGGAAGAAGGCATGGCAACCCATTCCAGTATTCTTGCCCAGAGAATCCCATGGAGAGAGGAACCTAGCAGGCTATAGTCCATAGGGTCACAAAAAGTTGGATACGACTTAAGCATGCATGCATGCAGAAGAAAATAATGACAATTACATGCAGCAAAACTGATAAATCTTAGAAACATAAGATTGAGTGAAGAAAGGTCACAGAAAACAAAGTACAAAACAATAGTGGTCATGGTTAATAACCACATAGCAGTTACTCTATGCCAGGCAAACTCTAAGCAATTCATTCAATGCCCGTAACAACCCTTTAAGATCTTACAAAGAAGATCTTCATGACCCAGATAATCACGATGGTGTGATCACTCACCTAGAGCCAGACATCCTGGAATGTGAAGCCAAGTGGGCCTTAGGAAGCATCACTATGAACAAAACTAGTGGAGGTGATGCAATTTCAGTTGAGCTATTTCAAATCCTGAAAGATGCTGCTGCTAAAGTGTTGCACTCAATATGCCAGCAAATTTGGAAAACCCAGAAGTGGCCACAGGACTGGAAAAGGGCAGTTTTCATTCCAATCCCAAAGAAAGGCAAAGCCAAAGAATGCTCAAACTACTGCACAATTGCACTCATCTCACATGCTATTAAAGTAATGCTCAAAATTCTCCAAGCCAGGCTTCAGCAATACGTGAACCATGAGCTTCCAGATGTTCAAGCTGGTTTTAGAAAAGGCAGAGGAACCAGAGATCACATTGGCAATATCCGCTGGATCATCAAAAAAGCAAGAGAGTTCCAGAAAAACATCTATTTCTGCTTTATTGACTCTGCCAAAGCCTTTGACTGTGTGGATCACAACAAACTGTGGAAAATTCTGAAAGAGATGGGAACACCAGACCACCTGACATGCCTCTTGAGAAATCTGTATGCAGGTCAGGAAGCAACAGTTAGAACTGGACATGGAACAACAGACTGGTTCCAAATAAGAAAAGGAGTATGTCAAGGGTGTATATTGTCACCCTGCTTATTTAACTTACATGCAGAGTACATCATAAGAAACTCTGGGCTGGATGAAGCACAAGCTGGAATCAAGATTGCTGGGAGAAATATCAGTAACCTCAGATATGCAGATGACACCACCCTTATGGCAGAAAGTGAAGAAGAACTAAAAAGCCTCTTAATTAAAGTGAAAGAAGAGAGTGAAAAGGTTGGCTTAAAGCTCAACATTCAGAAAACTAAGATCATGGCATCCGGTCCCATCACCTCATGGCAAATAGATGGGGAAACAGTGGAAACAGTGTCAGATTTTATTTTGGTGGGCTCCAAAGTCACTGCAGATGGTGAGTGCAGCCATGAAATTAAAAGACGCTTACTCCTTGGAAGGAAAGTTATGACCAACCTAGACAGCATATTCAGAAGCAGAGACATTACTTTGCCAACAAAGGTCCGTCTAGTCAAGGCTATGGTTTTTCCAGTGGTCATGAATGGATGTGAGAGTTGGACCATAAAGAAAGCTGAACACTGAAGAATTTATGCTTTTGAACTGTGGTGTTGGAGAAGACTCTTGAGAGTCCCTTGGACTACAAGGAGATCCAACCAGTCCATCCTAAAGGAGATCAGTCCTGGGTATTTATTGGAAGGACTGATGTTGAAGCTGAAACTCCAATACTTTGGCCACCTGATGCAAAGAGCTGACTCATTTGAAAAGACCCTGATGCTGGCAAAGATTGAGGGCAGGAGGAGAAGGGGATGACAGAAGGTGAGATGGTTGGATAGCCTTACTGACTCAATGGACATGGGTCTGGAAGGATTCCGGGAGTTGGTGATGGACAGGGAGGCCTGGTGTGGTGCGGTTCATGGGGTCACAAAGAGTTGGAGACGACTGAGTGACTGAACTGAACTGAACAACCCTTTGGAGGAGATATTATTATCTTCATTTTACAAGTGAGGAAACAGCGTTTAAGTGATATGTGTCTTGTGTAAGTTCACCTCGCTTGGGAATAACACTGATAGAGTCAGTTTCACGGCAGTTTGACTTTTAATTACTGTGCTTTGCTGCCTCTCAATCTGGCTTATGTCTATCTATTTATCTTCTTCTATTGATCTGTCAGTATGATGCCATTCTTATTAGGTTCAAAAACAAGTAACGCTATTGTTTAAGGATACATTCATATGTGCACAAAATAAAATATCAAGAGCAAGGTCATAATCAACTCAAAATTCACAAAATTTCGCTTATCTCTGGTTGGGAAACAGGAGATGGGACTAGGGAGTTAATTAGCAGGAGGTGATGCTCTGATTCTTGAGTTGGGTATTGGGCCCACTGGTGTTCATTTAATTATGGTAACTTACATCTATGTTACATATATTCTTTAATATGTGTCGTACTGTTTGATACAAATTATAAAAATGGTGTCTCTTGATTTTTTCCCCTATGCTTTCAATGTCTCCCTTTTTGTTTTACTTTGCAGGAAATCTTCCAGCTTTTGGGTAGCACTTTTAATTTTGGCCATCACATTTTTAATTTCTAAGATTTCTTTTTTGTTTCCTAGTTGCTCTTTTGACATTGCAGCCTAAACTTACTTTGCAGCTGTAGCATCTTCTCAAATCTCTCTAAAAATTCACTGGGACTTTTTTTTAAAGCTCTTTACTGTTCATTGTGTCTGCTTCCTCTGGGTCCAGTTGTTTGATTTGTCAGCATTGTCCTCTTTCATGTATGCTATTGTTTTCTTCATCAATTTGATGGACTTTGGTTATGAATGAAAAATTGGGTGATACATAAGGAAGCCATTGTAGGCCATCCTTCTTAGGGGCAACTTGCTTAGGGCTCATCCCTGGGATCCTGGGAAGATGTTTCTGTTGAATGACAGGAAAGCTGTCTCCTGAGGATTCTATTTTCAACTTTATTCCCCTGGCAGGCTTGAACCTGGACCCGAAAGTCAGTGTTAACTCCCATTTTCTTCTTATTTATGATCTGTAAAAATTTTAATTTCATTTTTTTCTTTTGAACTTGGCTATGTATTTTAAAGTTTGCTTTTAACAAAAAAATTTATCTGTATGTCTGTAGCTGGAGTGATGATGGGGGTTCTTTTCTATAAGCTTGGTAGACTATCTTGGCAGGAATCTGCTATGTGACCTCTATATTTCTTTTAGAAAATGCCTCTGCTTATGTGATATTTAGTCTATCTCCAGGAGCAGGAAACTTTGGTACACATGGTGAGAAAACACATCAGAAAAAAGAAGGATCCCTACCAGATCCTCATTTATAAATCCCAGAGTTATCTACCCAACCAAAAGCTGATTTTCATTCTTCTTCTAACAGCAACCCATTACTATCTAGAATGTAGCTTTTCTCCCTTGTACTGGCTCCTAGCTCTCAGTTCCCTATGTTAGTTTGTGGTTTTATATAATAATGCTGAAGCACTAAGCCTAGAGACTTTCTTACCCTCATCATTAGCTCAGACCTTGTACACACTTTGCTCCACATTGCAAATAAAGAGTAGGTGTGGTTGTTCCACTTACTCCCCTTGTCTGGGGACAGATGCTACCAAGGCTGTGGTAATGTCCACCTCACCAGTCCATCCACAGGTCTAAGCAATTGTTCTGGTTTCCCGGCCTCTATGACTTGAACTATCTCCCATGACACTTGGCCTGTATTCTCCAGCTCCTTCTTGGGCTTAAATACTGTACATCATATCCTCAGCTTCCGAATATGTTCTGAAAACAGTTCAGTTTTCTGAACTGTTGAAAACTCATCAGCTTTTATCTTCACTCTTCACTTATTCAGAGATGACTCCCAAATTGATATCTCTAGCTTTGCCTGTTGTATTTCTCCAATAGCTTACCCAAGAGGGCATCAAAATCAACATTTCAAAAATGGAAGAATAATCCTTTTCTAAACATTTCTCTTTATTTGCGGAATCTGGAACTATGCAAAGCATCAGAGACCATCCTGTTAGTCCCCACATCTAAGCAGTTTAGTTCTACTGAGCATAATGTCTAAATATTTCAATCTCTCTTTCTCTCCATCCTGACTACCACAGCCCTTGCTGAGTCATCTTATTGTAATAGAAATCTTATTTCTTCTTGTGAAAAGTCTGAAGGACTCCTCACTACCTGCAAGTCAATGCCTAAGCTCCCTGTAAAATGGGATAAATGGTGTCTCCCAAAACATATGTCCACTAAGAACCTGTGAATGTGACCTTATTTGGCAGAAAGGTTTATGTAGATGTAATTAAGTTAAGTATCTTGAGATGAGATCATCCTGGGTTAGTTCAGTTCAGTTGCTCAGTAGTGTCCGACTCTTTGCAACCCCACGGACTGCAGCACACCAGGCTTCCCTGTCCATCACCAACTCCTGGAGCTTGCTCAAACTTGTGTCCATGGAGTTGGTGATGCCGTCCAACCATCTCATCATCTGGGCCCTAAATCCGATGACAAATGTCCTTAGAGGAGTAGAGAAGGGAAGAAACTTCAGAGGAAAAGATAATGTGGAGATGGAGGAAGAGATTAGAATGATGCTGTCTATAAGCCAAAGAACATCAAGAATCACCAGCAGCTACCAAAAACTAGGAGAGAGGCATGGAACTGATTCTACTTCAGAGCCTTCAGAAGGAATTAATCTTGATTTCGAACTTCTGGTCCCAAATTGTGACAGAATAAATCTGTTGTTTTTAATCATCTTGTTGTTGTTCAGTTGCTCAGTTATGTCCGACTCTGCAACCCCATGAATTGCAGCATGCCAGGCTTCCCTGTTCTCAGTAGTAATTTTTACAGCAGCCCTATCAAACGAATGTACACCCCAATATGGTGAATATGACCCACTGTTTCATTTTGGCCCACTCTCAAGACTCAATATTCCTTGTTTTGTATTTGAATTAATTGCGTGATCTATGCTTTTCCACTCTACAGACTATGTTCTTATTTGTTTCCATGATTTTCCTCACTTCACTTCTTACCAAAACCCTGCTGCCCTGACAATACTCAAACCCATTTTCTTGACTCACATCCTTCCTTCAGGGTTTGGCTTGGGCATTGTCTCCAGGAAGCCTGCTGGACCCCCTCATGTTGGTGCACCTGTTGCCTTCTCTACACTTTCATGTTTGGAGCTCATTCTCATTTAAAGACTAATACTGAGAATTCATGAGGCAAAGGTACATTATTGTTTTTTCCCATTTGAAATGGAAGGGCCAAAGTCTGTGTGAAGGGCCAAAGTCTGCTTCTAGAAAGAAGAAAACTAGCAGCCTTTTGGAAATTACTCCAGCATCTGATAAGGGAGCAATCGAGTCTGCAGACTGTCAGCCCTGTGTAGAAGCCTCTGATAATTTTAGCTCCCAATGTGCTGCTTAGTTGGTCAGTCATGTCCGACTCTTTGTGATCCCATGGCCTGTAGCCCACCAGGCTCCTCTATCCATAGGAATTCTCCAGGCAAGAATACTGGAGTGGGTTGCTATGCCCTCCTCCAGGGGATCTTCCCAAACCCAGGTCTCCTGCATTGCTGGCAGATTCTTTTACCATCTAAGCCACCAGGAAAGCCCAAAATGAAGAATAATATGACTGCAAGATCAGGAGGGAAAGACTCAGAGATTTACTTCCCTTTGTTAAGAAGGAGAAAAAACAAAAAAAGGAGTAGTGCACTGATTGATAATAGTGAATTTCTTTAAATGTTATTCTAAGTTATCTGTTATCTACTTCTAGGATTTATGGAATACTGTACTAATTGAAAACTATGCTTATCTGCCCTATTGATTCTATTACTATAAGAAATACACAATTGGGAAGAAAAACATGCTCTTCTTTTAACTCTGTTCACCACTCTTTTGAGATGAATGGCTGGTTAAAAAGGTACCATGCCACTTGTTAATGAATTTCCAATATGTAAAGAGAATTTGGAAGGAAACAGATTGATTTCTAATGCTTTTTCCCAGACAATACTCAGCTGAGTTGTGGCAGATATTAAACTGGTCATTCTTATACTAGCAAAGTTTGGGAAATACAGAAAGTGGTACCAACATGTTTTTTCAGTTTGTTTATTTTTTATGGTAGCCATTGTGATGGTATAAATTTGGTATGATATCACTCAGAAACACAAGTAAATATATTGTATATCTTAATTATTTTGGAATTTCTGTATTTTGTTTTATTCTATTTAATTTTTATTGGAGTATAGTTGATTTGGAATTTCTATATTTTAGTTTTTCCCTTAAAGCCATGTCCTGAAACAGGAGTGATTATGAATCCATGAGAAATGAAATTAAATAGAGCACATTTTCCTCATTTATTTATTTTATGTTTAAACTTTTTATTTTATATTGAAGTATAGCAATGTTGTGAGAGTTTCAGGTGGACAGCAAAAGGATTCCTTCAAACACATACATGTATCCATTCTTCCCTAAACTCCCCTCCCATCCAGGCAACCACATAACATTGAGCAGAGCTCCCTTTTCTAGACATTGATTATCCATTTAAAATATAGCAGTCGATCCCAAACTCTCTAACTGTCCCTTCCCCCTCTTTTTCCCTGCTGACAACCAGAAGTTCATTCCCTAAGTCTGTGAGTCATTTTATAAATAAGCTCATTTGTATCATTTCTCTTTAGATTCTGCATCTAAGGGATATCATACAATATTTCACTCAGTATAACAATCTCTAGGCCCACTTATGTTGCTGCAAATGACATTATTTCATTATATTTAATGGCTAAGTAATATTCCATTGTCTATATGTACCACATCTTCTTTATCCATTCCTGTCAATGGACATTTAGGTTGCTTCCATGTTTTGGCTATTGTAAACAGTGTTGCAATGAACACTGGGGTGCATGTATCCATGGTAAAGAATCTGCCTGCAATGCAGGAGACCTGGGTGCGAACCCTGCACCAGAAAGATCCCCTGGAGAAGGGAATGGCCACCACTCCAGTGTTCTTGCCTGGAGAATTCCATGGACAGAGGAGCCTGGCAGGCTACAGTCCATGGAGTTGCAAAGAGTCACATAACTGAGCAACCAACACTTTGGATGTCAAGTAGGTTGGTAGATATAAAAGTGTGGAGTTCAGGGGAGTAATTGGGTTGGAGATTAATGCTTGGAAATCATCAACATAGAGCTGGTTGTTAAAGTCAGAAGATAGAATGAAATTACCCATTAAGGCTGTTAGAGTAAATAGTGACTAAGACTAAACCTTGCAAAATCCCATAATTTAAAATAAAAAGTAGGATCTAGCAAAGAAGAACAAGTTGGAGGGAAGGGTCAGTGCCAGGAGAATATGGTGTCTCTGAAGCCAGTGCCAAAGTGTCAAATGCTGCTGAAAAGCTGAATTGAGATGTGAACTTGATTTGGCTGTGTGTTATTCACTCAGTTATGTCTGACTCTTTGCGACCCCATAGAATACTGGAGTGGGTTGCCATTCCCTTCTTCAGGGGATCTTCCCAAACCAGGGATAGAACCTGGGTCTTCTGTATTACAGGCAGATTCTTTACCATCTGAGCTACAGGGAAACCCATTATTTGGCTGGATAGAGATTTCTGGTGATACTGACAGGAGCAATTTCAGTGAAGGTATAAAATAAAAGCCCAGTTGGAATTGGTTCAAGAGAATCTATGCAAAGAACTAATGGAGACAATGAATACAGAAAATCTGAAAAAGAATTTTTCGTAAAGAGAAGTGAGAAATGGGACAGAGGTGGAGCAGAATATGGGGATAAGGAACATAATGCAGCTTGTTTGATAGGGATTTCAAGGCTATTTACAATAAAAAGGAAACAGTAGATTAAAACCTCAAAACATCAAAACAATAATTTCAAAGAAATTCAAAGCATAAAACGTTTTTCTTTATGGCAGAAAGGTAGGCATATTTCTTTTAAACAGACAAACATGCCCATTCCACAGTATCCTCGATGTAAACAAAGCGATTTCTATCTTCACAATCCAGAAACTTATAAACTATTGAACTTAAAAGAGTTCAGTAAAGCTGTTGTATATAAGATCAATATACACAAATCATTTGTATTCCTATCTGTCAGTAGTAAAAATACTGGATTTTAAAATCCATTTTACAGTAAAATGGATTTTTAATATGTAATATCTAAAAAACAACAAAACAAAAATTCCTAGAAAATAATTCAGAATTTATGCAACAAAAGATGTACAGAATCTATATGTGTAACATTATCAAAAGACATAAAGGATATATACAAAAGAGATAAATCATGTTCAGTCCTTTAAAAGAATGATTTAATTCTTGTAACGATGGCAGTTCCCCTGAAATTAATCTATTAGTTCAATGCAATTAAATACTTAATCAGGGGTGTGTGTGTGTGTGATCATGAAACTCTACAAAGGGTTGATAATAGCCAAGACATTTTGAAAGAAAATAAGAATAGAGTAGATTGTCTTGCCCTATTATAAAGCTATAATAATTAAGGTAACATTGGCACAAGAAAGATCAAATAAACCAATGGATCAGAATAGAAATCCCAGAAAAGGTATTATGTATATATGGAAAATTGATATGTGGCAGAAGTAGCATTTATAATTACAAACCATTTTGATTAATGATAACAGTTATCCAGATGGAAAAATAAAACATCCCTACATCACATCATATGTGAAAGTATATGATTATAGAACTAAAAGATAAAAGTAAGCAATTTTTAATAGAAAAAAAATTATGTGTTGTTCCTGCCATAACCAGGTTCTATCCCTAGGGAAATATCTGACAGTTGAGGTACATCCTACAAAATAAATAACTGTACATTTATTTTGAGTACAGTGCTAACATTAAAAGAGTCCAAGTTAGCAAAGACAAATAAAGGCTGAAGTATTACAGAATAAGGAGACTTAATAGACATAACACATGTTCAAGCTGGTTTTAGAAAAGGCAGAGGAACCAGAGATCAAATTGGCAACATCTGCTGGATCATCAAAAAAGCAAGAGAATTCCAGAAGAACATCTATTTCTGCTTTATTGACTATGCCAAAGCCTCTGACTGTGTGGATCACAATAAACTGTGGAAAATTCTTAAAGAGATGGGAATACCAGACCACCTAACCTGCCTCTTGAGAAACCTAGATGCAGGTCAGAAAGCAACCGTTAGAATTGGACGTGGAACAATGGACTGGTTCCAAACAGGAGAAAGAGTACGTCAAGGCTGTATATTGTCACCCTGCTTATTTAACTTATATGCAGAGTACATCATGAGAAACGCTGGACTGGAAGAAGCACAAGCTGGAAACAAGATTGCTGGGAGAAATATCAGTAACCTCAGATATGCAGATGACACCACCCTTATGGCAGAAAGTGAAGAGGAACTAAAGAGCCTCTTGATGAAAGTGAAAGAGGAGAGTGAAAAAGTTGGCCTCAAGCTCAACATTCAGAAAACGAAGATCATGGTATCCGGTCCCATCACTTCATGGGAACTAGATGGGGAAACGGTGGAAACAGTGTCAGACTTTATTTTTCTGGGCTCCAAAATCACTGCAGGTGGTGATTGCAGCCATGAAATTAAAAGACGCTTACTCCTTGGAAGGAAAGTTATGACCAACCTAACTGCTGCTGCTGCTAAGTCGCTTCAGTGGTGTCCGACTCTGTGCGACCCCACGGATGGCAGCCCACCAGGCTACCCCATCCCTGGGATTCTCCAGGCAATAACACTGGAGTGGGTTGCCATTTCCTTCTCCAATGCATGAAGTGAAAAGTGAAAGTGAAGTCGCTCAGTCGTGTCCAACTCTTAGCGACCCATGGACTGCAGCCCACCAGGCTCCTCCGTCCAAGGGATTTTCCAGGCAAGAGTACTAGATAGCATATTCAAAAGCAGAGACATTACTTTGCCAACAAAGGTCCCTCTAGTCAAGGCTATGGTTTTTCCCGTGGTCATGTATGGATGTGAGAGTTGGACTGTGAAGAAAGCTCAGTGCCAAAGAATTGATGCTTTTGAATTGTGTTGGAGAAGACTCTTCAGAGTCCCTTGGACTACAAGGAGATCCAACCAGTCCATTCTAAAGGAGATCAGTCCTGGGTGTTCATTGCAAGGACTGATGTTGAAGCTGAAACTTCAATACTTTAGCCACCTGATGCGAAGAGTTGACTCATTGGAAAAGACTCTGATGCTAGGAGGGATTGGCAGGAGGAGAAGGGGACGACAGAAGATGAGATGGCTGGATGGCATCACTGACTCGATGGACGTGAGTCTGGGTGAACTCCGGGAGTTGGTGATGGACAGGGAGGCCTGGCGTGCTGTGATTCATGGGGTCGCAAAGAGTCGGACACAACTGAGCGACTTCACTTTAACGCATTGGAGAAGGAAATGGCAATCCACTCCAGTGTTCTTGCCTGGATAATCCCAGGGACCTGGGGAGCCAGTGGGATGCCGTCTATGGGGTTGCACAGTCAGACACGACTGAAGTGACTTAGCAGCAGCAGCAGACATTATATCAGAAAAAAATTTCCCAAACTTATGTTGTTATAAAAACTGACAAAATTTGATTGTGAACTATAAATCACAGTTTTTTAAATCAATGTTAAAATTCCTGATTTTGGTAATTATACTGAGAGAATGTCTTTGTTTTGGGGAACTATACAGTGAAGTATTAGAGAGAAAGGATGTATACAACATCCTTTCAAATGATTTATAAAAAATAGATTATCAATAATGCATACTAATAAAGTAACAGTGATTCATATAATTATGTAGATTATATAATTTATTATTTTCTATATGATATTACATTATATAAAAAACTTATATGGTTATGTTGGGGCTTTCCTGATGGCTCAGCAGTAAAGAATCCACCTGCAATGAAAGAGACACAAAAGATGCAGGTTCAGTTCCTGGGTCAGGAATATCCCCTGGAAGAGGGCATGACAACCCACTCCAGTATTCTTGCCTGGAGAATCCCATGGACAGAGGAGCCTGGCGGGTTATAGTCCATGGAGTCACAAAGAGTCAGACACAACTGAAGCAACTGATCATGCACACACCATATGTTTATGTTAATGTGCAATAAAGTAATTATGCATTTATGGAGAAAATAAAGCAAATGTGACAAAAGGCAGTTGGTGAATCTGGATAAAGAATATCCAGAACCTTTAATTTTTCTGTTTGAATTATTTTAAAATGAAAATTAAAGTAAATGTAGAATATTGTACTTATAAATTCAAATATACACATCTTGAAGAGAAAGATTCAGAAATTTGACTACATTAAAAATCTAAGGGGCTTCCCTGGTGGCTCAGTGATAACATTCCTGCCAACGCAGGAGACATAGGTTTGATTCTTAATCTGGGAGGATCTCATATGCACTGGAGCAACTGAACCCAAGCACAAGAACTATTAACCTGTGCTCTAGAGCCTGTGAACCACGACTACTGAGCCTATGCAACCTACAGCCTATGCTCTGCAACAAAAGAAGCCACTGCAGAGAAGCCTGTGCACCACAACTAGGGAGTTGCTTGCTGCAACTAGAGAAAAGCCCATTCAGCAGCAAAGACCCAGCACAGCCAAAAATAAATAAATAAATAAAAGTTTTCTAAAAATTTCAAAAGTGTTTATGTAATTGAAAGACCAAAAACAAAATGTAAAGATAAATCACACATTGAGGGATAGTTGTGAAACTTGTAACCAGTTAGGATCTAAAATATATTAAAAATTCCAATAAATTGGCAAAAGCAGGCAAGTCACAGAAGAGGAAAGCTTGACGTCTACTAAATATGCATCATATTTCAACCTACCAGGAATTAGGGAAATAAAAATTGAAACAATAATTTCACATCAATAATATAGACAAGGAATTTAAAAATTGGATCATGCCAAATACTAGCACTGATACTAAGTAGTGTGAACTCTAGGACAGGGCTCAGTTCAGTTCAGTTCAATCACTCAGTCATGTCCATCTCTTTGTGACCATATGAACTGCAGCATGCCAGGCCTCCTTGTCCATCATCATCTCCTGGAGCTTGCTCAAACTCATGTCCATTGAGTTAGTGATGCCATCCAACCATCTCATCCTCTGTTCTATTCTCCTCTTTTCCAATGAATCAGCTTTTTGCATCAGATAGCCAAAGTATTGGAGCTTCAGCTTCAGCGTCAGTCCTTCCAATGAATATTCAGGACTGATTTCCTTTAGGATGGACTGGTTGGATCTCTTTGCAGTCCAAGGGATTCTCAAGAGTCTTCTCCAGCACCACATTTCAAAAGCATCAGTTCTTTGGTGCTCAGCTTTCTTTATGGTCCAAATCTCATATTCATGCTTGACTATTGGAAAAATAGCTTTGATTAGATGGACGTTTGTTGGCAAAGTAACGTCTCTGCTTTTTTTTTTTAATATAAATTTATTTATTTTAATTGGAGGCTAATTACTTTACAACATTATATTGGTTTTGCCATACATCAACATGAATCCACCATGGGTGTATATGTGTTCCCCATCCTGAAGCCTCCTCCCACCTCCCTCCCCATACCATCCCTCTGGGTCATCCCAGTGCACCAGCCCCGAGCACCCTGTCTCATGCATCAAACCTGGACTGCCAGTTTGTTTCATATATGATATTACACATGTTTCAATGCCATTCTCCCAAATCATCCCACCCTCGCCCTCTCCCACAGAGTTCAAAAGACTGTTCTATACATCTGTGTCTCTTTTGCTATCTCGCATACAGGGTTATTGTTACCATCTTTCTAAATTCCATATATATGCATTAGTACATTCAGAAAACGAAGATCATGGCATCCGGTCCCATCACTTCATGGGAAATAGATGGGGAAACAGTGGAAACAGTGTCAGACTTTATTTTTCTGGGCTCCAAAATCACTGCAGATGGTGACTGCAGCCATGAAATTAAAAGATGCTTACTCCTTGGAAGGAAAGTTATGACCAACCTAGATAGCATATTGAAAAGCAGAGACATTACTTTGCCAACAAAGGTCCATCTAGTCAAGGCTATGGTTTTTCCAGTGGTCATGTATGGATGAGAGTTGGACCATAAAGAAAGCTGAACACTGAAGAATTGATGCTTTTGAATTGTGGTGTTGGAGAAGACTCTTGAGACTCCCTTGGACTGCAAGGAGATCCAACCAGTCCATTCTGAAGGAGATCAGCCCTGGGATTTCTTTGGAAGGACTGAAGCTAAAGCTGAAACTCCAGTACTTTGGCCACCTCATGCGAAGAGTTGACTCATTGGAAAAGACTCTGATGCTGGGAGGGATTGGGGGCAAGAGGAGAAGGGGACGACAGAGGATGAGATGGCTGGATGGCATCACTGACTCGATGGACGTGAGTCTGGGTGAACTCTGGGAGTTGGTGATGGACAGGGAGGCCTGGCGTGCTGCGATTCATGGGGTTGCAAAGAGTTGGGCACGACTGAGTGACTGATCTGATCTGATACTGTATTGGTGTTTTTCTTTCTGGCTTACTTCACTCTGTATAATAGGCTCCAGTTTCATCCACCACATTAGAACTGATTCAAATGTATTCTTTTTAATGGCTGAGTAATACTCCATTGTGTATATGTACCACAGCTTTCTTATCCATTCGTCTGCTGATGGACATCTAGGTTGCTTCCATGTCCTGGCTATTATAAACAGTGCTGTGATGAACATTGGGGTACATGTGTCTCTTTCAATTCTGGTTTCCTCGGTGTGTATGCCCAGCAGTGGGATTGCTGTGTCGTATGGCAGTTCTATTTCCAGTTTTTTAAGGAATCTCCACACTGTTCTCCATAGTGGCTGTACTAGTTTCCATTCCCACCAACTGTGTAACAGGGTTCCCTTTTATCCACACCCTCTCCAGCATTTATTGCTTGTAGACTTTTGGATAGCAGCCATTCTGACTGGCATTAAATGGTACCTCATTGTGGTTTTGATTTGCATTTCTCTGATAATGAGTGATGTTGAGCATCTTTTCATGTGTTTGCTAGCCATCTGTATGTCTTCTTTGGAGAAATGTCTGTTTAGTTCGTTGGCCCATTTTTGGATTGAGTCGTTAATTTTTCTGGAATTGAGCTGCAGAGTTGCTTGTATATTTTTGAGATTAATTCTTTGTCAGTTGCTTCATTTCTATTATTTTCTCCCATTCTGAAGACTGTCTTTTTGCCTTGCTTGTATTTTCCTTTGTTGTGCAGAAGCTTTGAGTTTTAATTAGGTCCCATTTGTTTATTTTTGCTTTTATTTCCAGTATTCTGGGAGGTGGGTCATAGAGGATCCTGATGTGATTTATGTTGGAGAGTGTTTTGCCTATGTCTCCTGTCTAGGCTGGTCATAGCTTTTCTTCCAAGGAGCAAGCCTCTTTTAATTTCATGGCTGCAGTCACCATCTGCAGTGATTTTTGAGCCCAAGAAAATAAAGGCTTTCACTGTTTTCATTCTTTCCCCATCTATTCGGCATGAAGTGATGGGGCAAGATGCCATGATCTTTGTTTTTTGAATGTTGAGTTTTAGGCCAGCTTTTTCACTCTCCTCTTTCACTTTCAACAAGAGGCTGTTTACTTCCTCTTTGCTTTCTGCCATAAGTGTGGTGTCATCTGTATATTCAGATTATTGATTCAGGTTATTGATATTTCTCCTGACAGTTTTGATTCCAGCTTGTGCTTCATCCAGTCTGGCATTTCACATGGTATACTCTTCATGTAAGTTAAATAAGTAGGGTGACAATATATAGCTTTGAGGTACACCTTTCCCAATTTGGAACCAGCCCATTGTTCCATGTCTGGTTCTAACTGTTGCTTCTTCACCTGCATATAGATTTCTCAGGAGGCAGGTACGGTGGTCTGGTATTCCCATCTCTTTGAGAATTGTCCTCAGTTTGTTGTGATCTGCACAGTCAAAGACTTTGGCATAGTCAATAAAGCAGAAGTAGATGTTTTTTTGGAACTCTCTTGCTTTTTCTATGATTCAATAGAAGTTAGATGTTGGCAATTTGGTCTCTGATTCCTCTGCCTTTTCTTTCTTTTCTTTTTAAAATAATTTATTTATTTTAATTGGAGGCTAATTAATTAACAATAATGTAGTGGTTTTTGCCATACACTGACATGAATCAGACATGGGTGTACATGTGTTCCCCATCCTGAACCCTTCTCCCATACCTCCCTCTGCATCCCATCCCTCAGGGTCATTCCAGTACACCAGCCATAAGCACCCTGTCTCATGCATTGAACCTGGACTGGCAATCTATTTCACATATGATAATATACGTTTCAATGCTATTCTCTCAAATCATCCCACCCTTCCTTGCCTTCTCCCAGAGTCCAAAAGTCTGTTCTTTATATCTGTGTCTCTTTTGCTGTCTCGCATATAGGGTCATCGTTACCATCTTTCTAAATTCCATATATATGTGCTAATATACTGTATTGGTGTTTTTCTTTCTGACTTACTTCACTGTATATAATAGGCTCCAGTTTCATCCACCTCATTAGAACTGGTTCAAATGCATTCTTTTTAATGGCTGAGTAATATTCCATTTTGTATATGTACCACAGCTGTCTTATCCATGTGTCTGCTGATGAACATCTAGGTTCCTTCCATGTCCTGACTAATGTAAACTGTGCTGTGATGAGCATTGGTGTACACATGTCTCTTTCAATTCTGGTTTCCTTGGTGTGTATGCCCAGCAGTGGGATTGCTGGGTCATATGGAAGTTCTATTTCCAGTTTTTTAATGAATTTCCACACTGTTCTCCGTAGTGGCTGTACTAGTTTCCATTCCCACCAAGAGTGTAAGAGGGTTCTCTTTTCTCGGCACCCTCTCCAGCATTTATTGTTTGTAGACTTCTTGATAGCAGCCATTCTGATCAGCGTGAGATGGTACCTCATTGTGGTTTGATTTGCATTTCTCTGATAATGAGTGATGTTGAGCATCTTTTCATGTGTTTGTTAGCCCTTTGTATGGCTTCTCTGGAAAAATGTCTGTTTAGTTCTTTGGCCCACTTTTTTATTGGGTCGTTTATTTTTCTGGAATTGAGCTGCAGGAGTTGCTTGTATATTTTTGAGATTAATTCTTTGTCAGTTGCTTCATTTGCTATTATTTTCTCCCATTCGGAAGTCTGTCTTTTCACCTTGCTTATAGCTTCCTTCATTGTGCAAAAGCTTTTAATTTTAATTAGGTCCCATTTGTTTATTTTTGCTTTCATTTCCATTACTCTGGGAGGTGGGTCATAGAGGATCCTGCTGCTGATTTATTTTGCAAAGAGTGTTTTGCCTATGTTTTCCTCTAGGAGTTTTATAGTTTCAAGCCTTACATTTGGATCTTTAATCCATTTTGAGTTTGTTTTTGTGTATGGTGTTAGAAAGTATTCTAGTTTCATTCTTTTACAAGTGGTTGACCAGTTTTCCCAGCACCACTTGTTAAAGAGATTGTCTTTTCTCCACTGTATGTTCTTGCCTCCTTTGTTAAATATAAGGTGTCCATAGGTGCGTGGATTTATCTTGGGCTTTGTATTTTGTTCAATTGATCTATATTTCTGCCCTTGTGCCAGTAGCATACTGTTTTGATGAATGTAGCTTTGAGTATAGTCTGAAGTCAGGCAGGTTGATTCCTCCAGTTCCATTCTTCTTTCTCAAGATTTCTTTGGCTATTCGGGTTTGTATTTCCATACAAATTGTGAAATTATTTGTTCTAGTTCTCTGAAAACTACCGCTGGTAGCTGGATAAGCATTGCATTGAATCTAGATTGCTTTGGGGAGTATACTCTTTTTCACTATATTGATTCTTCCGATCCATGAGCATGGTATATTTCTCCATCTTTTTGTGTCATCTTTGATTTCTTTCATCAGTGTTTTATCAGTTCATTTCAGTTCAGTCGCTCAGTTGTGTCCGACTCTTCGCGACCCCATGAATCGCAGCATGCCAGGCCTCCCTGTCCATCACCAACTCCTGGAGTTCACTCAGACTCACGTCCATCGAGTCAGTGATGCCATCCAGCCATCTCATCCTCTGTCATCCCCTTCTTTTCTTGCCCCCAATCCCTCCCAGCATCAGAGTCTTTTCCAGTGAGTCAACTCTTCGCATGAGGTGGCCAAAGTACTGGAGTTTCAGCTTCAGCATCATTCCCTCCAAAGAAATCCCAGGACTGATCTCCTTCAGAATGGACTGGTTGGATCTCCTTACAGTCCAAGGGACTTTCAAGAGGTTAGACTCTGAAAAATACAATATTAAAAAAACAAAACAAAATCACAAAAATTATTTTTAATATATATGAAATTTGCTTTAAAAATAGGGTCTTTATTTTTTTTGCAAGGTAATAGTAGGATATAAAAATGAAAATTAAAGGAGTAATACAGAACTTAAAAAAATTAAAGACATTAAAAAATGATAATAGTAAAATATATCTAGGAATTTCTTTGGAGCTGTTGAGGGCAGTGTGGGGTCTGTTCAGTTTCAGATAGTTCCTTGTTCCAGCTTATACTTCTTCTCATGGCCTTAGGCCCCTTCCAGTATAGTCAGTGTTAACTACAGGGTTTTAACCTGTTGCACCTGTAACTTCCAAAGCGGTTCCCTCTTCTTTGTTTATTTTGGCTTCCTCTGTTTGCAAGTCTCTTCAGTGTCTAATTTCTGTTCTGACTCAAGAGGGCGGAGGTGGTCACTTATTTAGGCTCATTTGTTTAGTTGTGCTGTAGAGAGGGAGGAACGTGGCAAACAAATATCACTGGTGTGTGTGGGAAGTGCTCGCAGTGTCTGGGCCACACTGGGTTTGCCCCCGCTCACGGCGTGTGTGCTTTCCCAGTCTGTACTGCTCATGCTCCAGGTTGCTCTGCAGGGGAACTGTCTAAAGTGGGCCCTGGGTTGTGTGCACTTCCCAGGTCTAAGCCTCTCAGGTTCAGGTTCTTGGGTATTCCACAGTGGCACAGACTGGGTTGGACCTCTATTGTGTGCCCTTCCCAGGTCTGAGCAGCTCAGGTGACCAGGTGCTTGGCAAGCGCATTCTCCCCAGGTGGGTGGTGTGTCGTACCACCTCTTCCGGTCCCAGTCCCTTGGTTTCCCAGGTGCACAGTGACAGTGCTGTCTCAGGTGTGCTGTGTGTCTCCTCTGGAGAGCTGATCTCTGCCTGTGACCCTCCTGGCAGATGTCAACTGTCCAGGACCCCAGGAAGACTTGATTAGCAACTGGGAGCCTGCTCACAGTTTGGTGGAGGATGCCGTCTCTGGGGCCAAGATTGCCCCTCACCTTCTGGCTCTGGCTGTCACCTGCCTGCCTTTCTGCCTCTGGTGGTGGGATGAGCCGGTCTGCAGCCAGCTAGCTCTCCCCTGGTATTCGTTCAGTCCTTTGTTCTGTGAGCGGGCCAGGTTGTGCCTTATAGCTTTCTGCAGGAAAGTTCTCTCTCTCTCTCTTGTTTTCCCCTCTCTGGCTAGCCCACATTTTGGGGTGCTATCTCACATTAGCTCCCTCAGATTGTCCTCATGTCACTCAGGCCTGGTCCTTACCCTAAGCAGTGCAACCCGCCCCTCCCTGTTCAGCCCCCGCTCGCTGCCAGCAGATGGGAGCGTCTGGGCTACTTCTCCACTGGGAGTTGCGGTTAGGCGCATAATCTGTGGATTTTTTTTTCCCCTCCTGATTATGTTGCCCTCGGAGATTCCAAAACTCCCCACAGACCCGCCGGTGAAAGGGTTTCTTGGTGTTTGGAAACTTTTCCTCCTTCACGACTCCCTCCCCAGGATGGATCTCCATCCCTAAGTCTTTTGTCTCTTTTTATCTTTTATATTTTGTCCTACCTCCTTTCGAAGAGAATGGGCTGCCTCTCTGGGTGCCTGGTGTCCTCCACCAGGGTTCAGAAGCTGTTCTGTGGAATTTGCTCAGGGTTCAAATGATCTTTTGATGAATTTGTGGGGGAGAAAGTGGTCTCCCCTTCCTATTCCTCCACCATCTTAGGATTGCCCCTCCTCTGCCTTTTCTAAATCCAGCTTGTACATCTGGAAGTTCTCGGTTCAGGAACTGCTGGAGCCTCGCTTGGAGAATTTTGAGCATTATTTTTCTAGCATGTGAGATGAGTGCACTTGTGTGGTAGTTTAAACATTCTTTGGCATTGCCTTTCTTTTGAATTGGAATGAAAACTGACTTTTTCCAGTCGTATGGCCACTGCTGAGTTTTCCAAATTTGCTGGCAGATTGAGTGATATAAGCTCCAGTACTCATACTGAGGACAGTGCTGGCGGATGTTTAATTCGTTTTTACTAATTTTGAAAAGCAATTTGACACAAATCATCTAAACCCAGTTTTCATTTTTGTATGTTAACACGTTAGTCAAATGGTCACACAGGTGTACAAGAAACATGGATAAAGAAGCTTATTACAGCACTTTCTGTGATGATAAAATTTAGAAGCAATAAAATTTCCCATAAAAGTAGAATGGATAAATAATTGTGGTATGTTTATACAGTGGACGAAGAAGGCAATGGCACCCCACTCCAGTACTCTTGCCTGGAAAATCCCATGGGCGGAGGAGCCTGGTAAGCTGCAGTCCATGGGGTCACTAAGAGTCGGACACGACTGAGCAACTTCACTTTCACTTTTTACTTTCATGCATTGGAGAAGGAAATGGCAGCCCACTCCAGTGTTCCTGCCTGGAGAATCCCAGGGACGGGGGAGCCTGGTGGGCTGCCATCTATGGGGTCGCCCAGAGTCGGACACGACTGAAGAGACTTAGCAGCAGCAGTAGCAGCAGTATACAGTGGAATACTGTAATATACTTTTGTTAAAATGAACAAGTTTCATGTACCAAGACTGATTAATCTCAAAATTTTCAGTAAAAGAAAAAAAAGCCAGTTGCAGAATGCTATCATTTATATATACTTTAAAATCATCTAATCAATTCTAGGTATTGTCTATAAATATTACTATGGGTTGAATTGTGTCTCCCAAAAAGCTTTATTGAGGTCCTAAGCTCCAGGACCTCAGAATGTGACCCTTTTTGGAGATAGTATTATTGTGGATATATTAAATAGTTAACAATATTTACTTACTTATTTGGCTCTACTAGGTCTTTGTTGTGTCATGCAGAGTCTTTTGTTATGGTACATGTAATCTCCAGTTGTGGCACTTGGACTCAGCAGTTTCAGCTAGTGGGCCTAGTTGCTTTGTGGCACATGGGATCATAGTTCCCCAGCCAGGGATCAAATCTGAGTTTCCTGCACTGTAAGGCAGATTCTTAACCACTGGGCAACCAAGAAGTCCCATGGATATATTCTTGCCTGGAAAATTCCATGGGCAGAGGAGACTGGCATACTGCAGTCCATGGGGTCTCAAGGAGTCAGACACGACTGGGCATGCATACAACACATGCACACACAGTGTTAGGAAGTGTTCTATTTTCACTCTTTTACATGCAGCTATCCAGTTCTCCCAGCACCATCTATTGAAGAGACTGTCTTTTCTCTATGGTATATTCTTGCCTCCTGTGTCATAGATTAGGTGACCATAAGTGTGTGGGTTTGTGGTGGGCCTTTCTATCCCGTTTCATTGATCTATATTTCTGTTTTTGTGCTGTTATCATACTGTCTTGGTTACTGTAGCTGGATGCAAGGATCTTCAACATACATAAATCAATAAATGTGGAACACCATGTCAACAAACTAAGAATAAAAACCATATGATCATCTCAATAGATGCAGAAAAAATTTTTGACAAAATTCAATACCCATTTATAATTAAAAACTCTCCAGAATATGGGCATAGAGGGAGCCTGCCTCAACATAATAAAGGCCAAATACAACAAACCCAGAGCAAACATCATTTTCAATGGTGAAAAACTGAAAGCATTTCCTCTAAGATTAGGAACAAAACAAAGGTGCCCCCTCTAGCCACTATTATTCAATATAGTTTTGGAAGTTCTAGCCATGGCAATCAGAGAAGAAAAAGAAATTAAAGGAGTAAGATTGGAAAAGAAGAAATAAAACTGTCACTGTTTGCAGATGACATGATACTATACATAGAAAATCCTAAAGATGCCACCGGAAAAATACTAAAGCTTATCAATGAATTTGATAAAGTTGCAGGATACAGAATTGATACACATAAATCTCTTGCATTCCTATACATCAACAATGAAAGATCAGAAAGAAAAATTAAGGACATGATCCCATTTACCATTGTAACAAAGAGAATAAAATACCTCGGAATAAACTTACCTAAGGAGGCAAAAAACCTGTACTCTTAGGAAACTATAAAATACTGATGAAAGAAATCAAAGATGACACAAACAGATGGAGAGATATACCATGTTCTTGGATTGGAAGAAGCAATATTGTGAAAATGACTATACTACCCAAAGAAATCTACAGATTTGATGCAACCCCTATCAAATTACCAGTGGCATTTTTCACAGAATTAGAACAAAAAATTTTACAATTTACAATTGGTATAGAAACACTAAAGACTCCAAAAAGTCAAAGCAATCTTGAGAAAGAAAAACAGAACTGAAGCAATCAGGCTCCTTGACTTCAGACTATACTACTACTACTACTACTAATTTTTACCTGCACAATGATTTAAATGTAATTCTAAAATGTAATGAGAAACCAGTTAAAATATATTGAACTGGATTTTTCCTACCTGCAACTTCACCTAGCAGTCCAGATTCTGTATTCACAAACAGAATCCTTCCTTGCCATCACTTCATCTTCCTAGATCCTTCTGTTCCTATTTTTTTCTGCTGAAAAGAACCAAGTATTGGTTCTACACACAGATAACAAAGGGCTATGGGATACATCCTTTTTTTGAAAAAAAAGTATTCATCTCTTGTAGCCCTGAGCAGACTTTCCCCCCCAAAAAGACAGTCTCTAACAGCTTCAAACTAATAAAGTTATAGATGTATCCAAGCTTCAGCATGCAACTCAGATGCACAAAAGGCTTTTGCAGCTTTCTTTCTGACTACCTATTGTTTGCTGAGGTGAGGGCCCAGGGGTCTGAGCTGGCAGTGCCATTGTGAAGAGTGCTGGCCCTCAAGTCAAACAGGCTCTGTGGCCTTGAGTAAGTTAGCTCCTCAGATTATCATCTAATTCTAAACTAATTGGGTTGCTATGTGGATTAAATGAGATATTGCAAATAAAGTATCTGGTAGGAAGACTTAATAAATGTTAGCCACTGTTATTTATTTTACTGGTCTCTGGCTCCACAGGAATGGGCATTCCTCTAGTGTTGGCAAGTTCCTCATTAACCAACTGGATCATCTTAAGAAAAACATAATGGAGAATTTTGGTCTCCACAATTGAATTTATGACTTAATTTTATGATTTAAAATATCTTGCAGCACAAAAATATTTTATTCCTTCAGATTTATTGAGATATATATTTGACATATAATATTGTGTAAATTTAAAGTATACAGGTGTTGATTTTATACACTTACATACTGCAAAATGATTAACACCATAGCATTAGCTAATACTTCCATTAAGCACAAAAACTTCTTACATTGAGGCCAATACTGAAATAGTCTAATTTAGTTCTTATTCCTGTTTTTGTTCTTTGAATTATCTCACCAGGTGTTGATTCTACCCAGACAACAAAGGATTATGGGGGTTTTTATAACCAAAGCCTTAAATTCTACCTTTTCCTTCACTGCTAGATTAGGGAATTTTTTTTTTTTTTAGCTTTTTAAATTTTTTATTTTTTAAAATTTATTTAATTAGAGGCTAATTACTTTACAATAATTTTTAATCCTCTCTCCTAGGGGAAATGGCCAGCATTTTCTAGTTTCTATGGGACTTTCCTTAGGGACTAATATTCCTGTCACCAGTTTTGAAAAAATTGAAAAGCCATAATTTTGGGGAAAACTGCTCCATTTTACTGTAGGCTTAGTTTAAAATTATTTTTTATAATGAGAAAATCAGTGTCAGAAGGATGACATTGGAATGAAATAGTCTCATATATTGCTAGTGACTATGTGAATTAGAAAACTCTTTCTAGAGAGTAATTTAATAACTTGTGCCAAATGCCTCTGAAGTGTTTTCACTGTTTGACTCAGCAATTTTATTTATAAAAATTCTTTTTAGGGGAAGATAATAAAGCACTGGGAAAGATCAATGAACAATTATATTTAAAATAACATTATGTGTAGCTGGGAAATTAAAAAAATATTCAAAATTTTCAAAATTATGGCATTAAATTTTGTCATATCATCACATGGACTATTATGCAGCTAATAAACAAATTGTTTTTAATGCTTAAAGATATTAAAACTTCTGATTATAAAAGTCAAACTAAAAATGATGTGAATTATATTCAGAGAATGGCTTCTGTTTTGGAAAATAATACACATAGAAAGAAAGAATGACTAGCAATAGATGACACTGGATGGATAGTTTTTAATATTTTTTCTGGATTATTATGTATCTTCCAAATCTTCAATAGGCCTGCATTTCCCTTGTCATCTGAAAAAGTCAATAAAAAATAGAAAAAATATATTTATCACCAAAACTTAATTTTATGTTTATCAATGTGTTACCTTAAACAGTCAAATAATGCTAAAAATCTTCTAACAAAAATAGCAGTCAGCCTCTCTCTTCCTTCTTCCTCCTCTCTCTCATGAAGAAGCAACCACTTTAAAATTTCTGACCTCTTTTAATAGTATTTAATCCATATGTTTACAAGATTCCTTGTTTCATCACATTTGAACATTGAATTTTTATTACAATATGAAGATTTTAGAAAGGCTAACTATCCCCATTAACCACTTTCTTTCTCCCCTGCATATATCACAATTTTCACTTAAATATTCAGGGTTTCTATTACTATAACTGTGGAAATATTCTTCCTTGCTTTGCCAGGAAGAGTATAGTGTGTTATATATTATAGTGTATATATTTCTTTTCTTGTATGACTTTTGATTTTTCTTGAAATTAATTATTGTCTTATTTTATCATTTGCCTAATTTTCCTTGTCCTAATGGCTGTGTTTTCTGACATCCTCTAACTACTCAGTAACCCACATCTCTATACAACTCTCCAATAGTAAAAATTTGTAGATCATCTCTTTCTTCATCCTGTTGTTGTTCAATTGCTAAGTGGTGTCTAACTCTTTGTGACCCCATAGGCTATAGCATGCCAGGCCCTCTTTTCCTTTACTGTCTCCCAGAGTTTGCTCAAATTCATGTCCATATCAACCTCTGCCACCTCCTTCTCCTTTAGCTTTCAATATTTCCCAGCATCAGGGTCTTCTCCAGTGAGTCCACTCTTCGCATCAGGTGGCCAAAGTTTTGGAGCTTCAGTTTCAGCATCAGTCTTTCTGATGTATATTCAGGGTTGCATCTTACCTGATACCTACCTGAAACCTACATCTTACTTGAAGATGAGACATCCTACTTGAAACCCTCTTTTTCCAGCTTACACTTGACTGGTTCCTCTGTAATTCTGCTGTACATCCTGGTAATTTCTATGCTATCATATTGGATATTCTTACTCATAGATACCATATTTTCAGGATCCCATATCCTCATATATCTTTTCTTCATTTTGCCAGGGTATACCCACCAGAACAAGGCTTTATGAAAGATAAAAATTTGATACTTTGCCTGTGTGTAAATACACTCATTCTATCTTCACTTGTGATTGATACTTTGGCTGGGTATAGAATTCTGTGTTGAAAACCATATTTAATCAGTTGCTACTGAGAAGGCCCATGGCTTATTTTGCTTGATTCTTTACAAAGACTCTGCTTTTTCTCTTTGTAAGTCCTTTGGGTCTTCTCTGAATGTTCTTAAATTTTAATAATGTACCCTGTCATAGGTTTCATATTGTTCACTAGGCAAGTTTTGAGCAGGTTCCTTTAGTCTAAAAACTCATGTTCTTTAGTTTTTAGGCACTTTCTGGTATATAAAACAATATTTTCTCCCCACCATTTTATTTTTTCCCTTTTTTAAAAATTACCCCTAGTTGACTAAGCCCCTAGAAGTGATTTCCAACTTTTTTCTTTTCACATGCATTTTTCCTCTTTCTTCTTTTAAGTTCAACTTTTGGTCATTTTATTAACTTTTAAATTTTGATAATAATTAAGAGCTCTTTATTTCCCTGATTACCTTTTCTAAAATATGTTGTTTTTATCTCATGGATATAATATTTTCTCTTTAAGGCTGTTAAATATGGTTACTTGGAAGTTTTTTTCTGTTTCTAGCATTGTCTCTGTTTCTTTCAAATTCCCTTTTCTTTCTTTGATTTTGGTCCATTTTTCATTGTAAAATGTTATCCATTTTTGTCTAAGAGTAAATTTCTTTAAAGCTTATTGAAAGCTTAAAAATATAAATAGTTTATAAATATTAAATATAAGCTTCAGTTCAGTCACTCAGTTGTGTCCAACTCTTTGCAACCCTATGGACTGCAGCACGCCAAGCCTCCCTGTCCATCACCAACTCCTGGAGTTTACTCAAACTCATGTCCATTGAGTTGGTGATGTCATCCAACCATCTCATCCTTTGTCATCCCCTTCTCCTCCCACCTTCAATCTTTCCCAGCATCAGGGTCTTTTCCAATGAGTCAACTCTTTGCATCAGGTGGCCAAAGTATTGGAGTTTCAGCTTCAGTATCAGTCCTTCCAGCAAATATTCAGGACTGATTTCCTTCAGGATGGACAGGTTGGATCTCCTTGCAGTCCAAGGGATCCTCAAGAGTCTTCTCCAACACCATAGCTCAAAAGCATCAATTCTTCAGCACTCAATTCACTATTCTGTATATGTGGGCTTCCCTGGTGGGTCAGAGGTTAAAGCATCTGTGGCTCTGGGGTAGTTTACTTTGCCTAGAGAAGAGTCCTTCAGTCTTTTGCCTGCATGCATGAGTCTAGCTGATAGCAAGCATTCTGGAACTGGGTAGAGAAGAACATTGGTGAGGGGTTTCTGTATTCAGTGGTTTTCACCTAATCTTTCCTTAACTGTTTTCAGTTTGGTGTCTCACTATCTACCTCCTCCCTTCTGTCTGAACCAAGTTTGAAGTTCATTTTTTCAAACTTTTCAGAGAATATATTTCTGGTACTCTAGAGGTAGGGGTTGATCACTTGACTATGAAGTGATCTGAACTTGGAGATTCTAATTGTTCCTTACACAGGCTAGCCAATCCCTCTGTTTTCATGTCCCCTCCACCCCATCTTCTGAAGTGCATGATACTTACTGAAGCCTTTCTGGGGTTCTGTGGTGGTTACTCTCCACAAGTAATTAAATTGCCCTTTCCACTTCTGTAAGTAATTTATTTTACTTATTCATTTGTTTTCCCTCTCTCTCTGTGTTCTACCTTAAATGTCAATGAAAACGAAGTTTGTCTGCTATTTAATTTTCATTCTTGGTATTTGGAAGTGATTTTTAAGTAGGAAGAGAAGTGGAAACGTTTTAGTTTCACTTTTAAATGTAAGAAAATGTATCTTTAAAATGAACACCAAGTTCACCTCTTTCCTCGTGCCTCCTGCATCTTCCTGGGGGCAGTAGAGGGCAAGCTAGCGCAGGGTCAGAAGGAAAGAACGGGGCAAGCTCTCTACTGACATGTTCCTAAACCTAATGGGAATATGTGCCCAGTGTTGGAAAAAACCTCTTTCTTTTTTTCTCTCATTTTTTAAATGCTCAAATTCAGAGGAACTTATATCCCAAGTTTGCATGTACCCTGCAATATATAACTGATTCTGTTTAGGATGATTCTTGTAAATAAAGTGAATAGGGCAGGCAAAGTGATTTTTGTAGATGAATTCGTATCTTTAAATGCCTATAGGAGCTTGCTTTAAGAGTAGTAAATCCTCACATAACATGTAGATGGAATATGCCACATTCATGCAGGTACAGCAGAAAGACCCAGTTGCCATTTTCTTTCTGAACAAAATTCCAAACTTGGACTGTTTATTAATAGGATGCGTATTTGTCCCACAGGTAGATTTCCCTCATGCAGGCACTTCTCAGTGACTGTCTTGCATGAATGCTGTAGTCAAGGGTGTCCCACATGAATTTCTCATATGAATCTTAACTAGTGGTCTCAAATCTGTGTTGAGGATAGAGTCTTTATTCTGAATAATCTTGAAACAGTTTATAATAGGAGACAGAAATAATATAGTACTGCTCCTAAGCACTTTCATGTTTATCTGGAACTCAAAATACGGATGTTAAAACAAATCTTGCTGGGACTTCCCTGGTGGTCCAGTGGTGAAGATTCTGCACTCCCAATGTAGGGGTCTAGGTTTGATCCCTGATCAGGGAACTAGATCCCACATGTCACAACTAAAGATCTCACATGCTGCAACAAAGATCAAAGATCTGTATCAGCCAAATAAATAAAATTTTTAAAAACTTTAAAAATATGAAAAATAAAACAGACCTCACTGTCTTAATTTACCTCTTATTTCTATACATGATTCTCAGATCATGTCTCATATTTGCTTCCTTCTACCTTGAAAGACCAATTAGGTATTTTTGAAAATTCTGAATTAAGAGATAGGGTTAGGACTTTAAATATCTCTAAATAAAATATTTTATTGATTTTATAAATGAAATCTATAATTGGGATTGGCTAGCCTATAAATGATGTAGAAGGCAATGGCACCCCACTCCAGTACTCTTGCCTGGAAAATCCCATGGACGGAGGAGCCTGGTGGGCTGCAGTCCATGGGGTCGCGAAGAGTCAGACACAACTGAGCGACTTCACTTTCACTTTTCACTTTCTTGGAGAAGGAAATGGCAACCCACTCCAGTGTTCTTGCCTGGAGAATCCCAGGGATCGGGGAGCCTGGTGGGCTGCCGTCTGTGGGGTTGCACAGAGTCGGACATGACTGAAGTGACTTAGCAGGAGCAGCAGCAGCAGCAGCCTATAAATGAAATCCCACATTCCAGCAGCAAAAAGTAAAGAATGTGGAGGAAGAAAGAACGGAGAAATGGAGAAGAGAAATCCCTTTTTTGGGTAAAGAGTTGTTTTGTACCTGGGGCCAGAGATTGAGGAGGAATGGATATATGGCTGATTCCTACTCTGGAGCAAGCACTCCTCTCTCCACAGTGTAATGTTAAATCTTTGCATTTACACAGGAGTTCTGCGAGGCAGGTATCAGCATCCCCAAATTGTAGGTGAGCAAGCTGAGGGTAGATAGTTTAGGTAAACTGCTTATAGTAATTCAAGTAGTAAACAAACCCTCTATGTAAATAGTAATCTATGTAAATAATAAAAAGCAACAAGACCATCAACAATAAAATGCCTGTCAAGTTTCCCTAATTATCAGAGCTTGGAGGAGCAACTTGGATAATTTAAACCATATTATTCAATGAACACCTTAACTGCTTAGTGAAAATGCTATGTTTATACACTCCCTAGTACCTAGGAAGATGGAGATGTTGATGACATTTAGGTTGACAATGAATGTTTTCTTAACTAAATATTCACTATATCACTGAGCATAACTAAAAAAAAAATTCAAACCCATTGGAGTTTGTTACATGTTTACAGCCCTAGAGCGTTAGAATTATGAAAGATATTTGAACCCTGAACAGATCTAATTATCTATGAATTCCTGTTATAAAAAGGGGAGAAAAAGATTACTGGGTCATAGTTAGGACATCTGGATTCAACCTTGATGCTTACATTTAACAGCTACATGGTTATTATAAACTGTAAAAACAGACCACTTTGGGTATTGATTTCTTATCTGTATGGTGAAGACACTGAAATATGAAATCTGTTCTGATTCCTGTACTGTTGAAGTACCTCCTTCCTGCTGGAGACCTTTCCATCAGAAAGAATTTGTGAATGCTAAATTTGTCCTCAACTTCCTGAAGATGTATCTATTTTGCCCACTTAAATGAAGGCAATGGCACCCCACTCCAGTACTCTTGCCTGGAGAATTGCATGGATGGAGGAGCCTGGTGGGCTGCAGTCCATGGGGTTGCTAAGAGTCAGACATGACTGAGCGATTTCACTTTCACTTTCACTTTTCACCTTCATGCATTGGAGAAGGAAATGGCAACCCACTCCAGTGTTCTTGCCTGGAGAATCCCAGGGATGGGGGAGCCTAGTGAGCTGCCATCTATGGGGTCGTACAGAGTCAGACATGACTGAAGCAACTTAGCATTACCTTGAATTGATCCTTCCCCATGCATACATATGTGTGTGTACATATGTACATCTACAAACATTATATTTTTCAAGCATGTTTTTGAGGAAATTAATTCAAGTGAATTTACTGTCCTGCTCCACTAATTCAATTAATTATTCTTTCTTAGGTAGCATTTCCTGCATTTGTTGAGGTTACTGGCTCTCATGGTGTTGGGTTTCACCAAATACTTAGCAATTCTTTTACTAGGACACATTTTTTCTTAGAGAAATAACCAGCTAGTAGAATATCTTCTAATGGTCATGCTGGAAAAAGTAATATCCCTTGGTACATTAAAAAATACAAGAGATTTACTGAAAGATATAGGTACTCCAAGAGCATATTGAAAGTGAACCATGCTCCAAAAATATGCACAGAAGAAACAACTGCAAAAAGGGATCCCAGGGGAAATAGGAGGGTAAATTTCCCAAGGGGTCCTTGTTCTTCCTGGACTCTTAGGAGGACATTTTAATGATGACATCTCTGGTGTCTTGTCCTTGCACTCTGACTTAGTTCTTAATAATGTTTATTGCTTCTTCTCTCCCAAATTTCTCTTTCAAATCTCTCTTGTTCCTCTTGGTGCTTGCCCAACACCCCTCTGCCCACAACTCAACAACGTGCATTTCACTAAGGATAATTTTTAGGGCAGCCACTGTATAACCAGAGTAATGATACACAAGTGTGTGACAGGAAGGAGAGAGAGCTGGGCTGACCACAAGACCTAGTTCTTAATCTCAGAATTGAATTGAATTTTTGTTAGACTTTGGATTTCTGATATTTTAAAATTTCATGTAGTAAATATGCTTGGAGGACAATTGTTTACACAAGTTTTGTGTTCAGAAATTTTGAAAACTGTAATTATCAAAAATTCTCTACTTTATTCTAGCAATATGAGACTTAAACTAAACATTTTGCTCAAAGAGACTATACATTTTGCTCAATTGATACCTTTAATCCAGCATATATAATGAGATAAATGTGAGCATAAAATTAGAAAAAAAATGAGCTATGCATTAAAATTAATTACAGCTTCTTTAGAAACGTGTCCATTAAAGTGCCAAATTATCATTAAGGATTAATCACATATAAGCTAAAAATTGCTGAAGAAAGTTTAGGCATTACAATTAAAGTTACAAAGATAATCAAATCATAGTCTTTAAAGGGAAGAGTCACTTCATCTCTAGATTCTGAATTTACAGATGGACAGATTCAGGTTAAGTCCTCTAAAGGGAAGGATGAAAGGTGTAATGAGCTTGGTGAAGGATCTGGTGGAGGGGAGAACGCGGAGAGCAGAAAAGCCCTTTACAGAAGACTCTGCCCCTGTCTCGGAGTTTATTTCTGCTTCACTTTCCAGCTTCATATCCATAAAAAAAAGAAGCTTCCCTGAGGTGTGTACTGGGAAGCTGGTTGTGTCGTGAAGAACACTGGACACAGATTCAGAATCTGGGGTTACAGTGCTTACTCTTCCATGTGGTTGCAGAATGAGTCTGGATGCATCCTAACACCTTGGGACTCACGTTGCCTTAAGCACAGAATGAGAATACAGAACCATGTGACTTTCCTTCTATACTCAAAAAGCCCGGGATAAAAGGGGAAGCATACTTAAACATTTTGGAGAACTTATGAAGAGCTAATCTTTCCTTTTAGTTTAAGTGAAATTACAAATGAAAAAAGTGAGTCAATTTTCAGATTTCCTAAAAACGAAAATCATTTTGACTCTCCTTCCATATCTCTGTCAATGTGCTATGTCTATCTGAAATCCCAAGTCATTTTTGGCAACCCAGAAATGGATTAACCAATTTCCCCTAGTCTAACACTGAGGGAGAAGGTGGAATTTAAGCCTTCAATTATAATAAGAAAGCCCATTCAAAGTTGATTGTGTGTCGAGTGGTACACTATATAAAGAATGATGGTGACTGTACTTTGGATGATAATGATGCCTGTTTTTTCTTTACAGTGTTTTCAGACCTCACTCACGTCTCCACACCATTCATTCTTTTCTCTCTTCCCCAAGACATATCTTTCCACCTCACCTCACCTGTATTTAAATCTACCTCCCTTTCTGATAGATCCAGAATTTCCAGCAAACACATTTTGCCAGGATCAAAGGCAAACATGTTTCCAAAGCAGTCAAACCCTGCTCAGTGAACTTCACAGTGCATCCAAGTTGTTTAGTTGAAGTGGAGTTCTACAATGAGCATAGTGCTGGAGATCTCATTCTTGTTGTGCAGACACTAGAGGAGACAGAAGCTGACAGCTGTATAACTCTCAGTGAAACGGCACGTTTTCGAGGCTCCTTTGAAGCTTATAGAAGGAATGAAGAAACAGTACACACATGCTGCCTCTGTACAGTTCACCTCAAAATATTAGATATCATTATTTAGTGGAGTTAGTGAGGAGAGAGAGAGACAAAGAGAGACACACACACAGATCTAATGAAAGGGATGTAAACATTGTATGTGTTAAGAAATGAGGAGGATTAGAGGGTCCTAAAACTCTGCCATGAAGACTGTAGCTCTAATTTTTTCCCTAATCTCCTTTCCTCCCTCCCATGTGAAATATAACTGGGCTCTTATTTTTTGTTTTTGTCTTTTCTACCGGGTTTGACTGCAAATGGCTAACAAACATGTGAAAAGAGATTCATCTTCAATTGACTGTTTCACTAACCAGGTTGGCAGAGCTTTTACAAAGTGTACCTCAGTGTGCATGAGGTATAAGAAAGTCTACATTTTTCATACAGTGCTAGTGGAATTCCTAATTGTTATACTCTTTCTGAAGGGCAATTTTGCAGTCTACGTCAAAAGCCTTAAAGGTACTCATACACTTTGACTCAGCAATTGTACTTAAAGTACAGATGTGCACAAAGATTTAACTTTAAGGATGCTTATCACAGTATTGTTTATAGAATTTGAGCACTTGAAAACAAAGTGAATGTTCAGCATAAGGGGAATCAAGTAAATATATTTCATATAAAGAGGAAACACTTAGCTGCCTTTAAAACAATGTGATGATGATGAGTTCTCATTGACACTGATAATATGCATGATACATGTTTAAGTTTTAAACACAGTTTATGATGCCATCTTGTAAAAAATTGAAAAAGAGTGTACTAAAAATATTGGAAGGATAATACTTCAAAATATTAGCAGTGGTCATATCTGATGATGGGCTTATAAGCGGCATTTACTGTTTTCTTTTTTATTTCTTTATTTCTGAAATGTCTAAAAGAAAATATATTGGTTCAGTAGTAAAATAAACTGTCTTCTAAAAGAAGGATTGAGCTGGTCAGTAATATAGGATAAATCAGAGACAATAGAGATGAAGGAAGATAGCTAAGAAGATGTTAAAAAGCACAACATGCTTATGGCTTGGGCTAGTCTGAGAACAGGGAGGAGGGGTGATGTTAGAGACATTTTTAAAGGTAGAATCAACAATACCTGATGACAACAAGAAAGGGTGGTGACTTTATAAGATGCTTGTGTGTTTATATGTGTGTGTACCATTGTGTGAAACAACAGTTTAGTGTATTGATTTGAGCTGATAGAGAACATCTAAGGAGATGTCCTACAGATAGTGGAAGAAATGAGACTGTATTAGGTCTAATGTCAAGGGAGGAGGATTTATTTTATCAGCACAGCTGGAATAATAAGAGTTAATTAACAAAGGAAAAGACTGTACTGTAGCTATTAAAGACCGTGTATAGGGAGATTAATGAGCATGGGAATGAAGAAGAACCAGTAAGAGAAACAGAGGACTGCCTAAAGAAATAGAAGGAAAGCAAACTAAATGCAGCATAATGGGAAGGAAGCTATAAGAAAAGTGAGGTAGGAAACAGATTATTTAAGAAAGATCAAGGAAAATGATGACAGAGAAAAAGCCATTGAATTTGGAAAAGATGCTTATTAGAATTATTAGAAGACAAATAATCCACCTCTGGAGATTGGTAGGAAGAAGATATCAAATTGGAGAGAATCATTCATTCAAATAATATTAAAACTAGAAATTACCCAAATAAATGACATTCAAAAGTATAATGGAAAAAAAACAAAAAACAAAAGCTGTGCCCGTGAAAAGAGAGAAAGAGGGAGGTCTTTAGAAGGATGAGCAGAGCCAAATAAAGCAGAATTCTCCAGAATGAAGGAGACCTGTGTGTCTTTGCAAAAAGAGCTGAAAATAATGAGTGAGGATAATTTGAGAACAAGATTCCTAAAGGGGAGAGAATATTTGGGCTGTGGAGCACAGACTTCATAGTTTACATGACAGTAAAGAGATTATCTCTTTCTCTTAGAAATCAAGGAATAGTAAGAGAATGAATGTGGACAACAACAAATAAGAAATAAAAACAGTGGGTTAGAATTAATGCAACTTGGATAGCCTTGAAGTAGGATTTGAGATCCTTTATTCTCTTGTAGAGGAGTCCTAAAATGTGAGTGCAGGAGAGCAAAGGGGGCTTAAAGTGTTAGTTTTAAGTAGTTAATGAAGAGATGAATAAAATTTTTGTCAAGCATCACACTTGAGGGGACAGTGGCTGTTGCTGTTTGACTTCATTGTCATTTTTTGCATGACTGAGAGACTAACACTTTCACTTTCTGCAAGTCTTAGTGGACTTAATCTATCTATATCTAATAGTGTTATGTAGAGTAAGAGGAGGGAAGAGAGCTGTGAACCATGGTTTGAGAGGGAGGAAATTTGGGAATCTGGGGTGGCTAAAAGCCAGGTTAAAATAGCTTCACTGAGAATGAACACTAAGAATTGCCAGAAGGCAGCTCATGAAGTTGGTGAAATCAGATGAGTTGATGAGAAGTCAAATGAGTGATTATCAGGAAGAGGCATGGGAGGGGCATAGAAGAGAAGAGAAGGTAAGAAAGGATTGGTGGAAATAAGAAAGTAGGAAAGGTGAAATGGTTGTGATCAAAGATAGCACTAATTTAATAACTGAGGAATGGAGCAGTGGAAAGAGATTCACTCATATTGATGGACCACTTAAGAGCACAGAGATGCAGAGGGGCTGATTTGAGCAGAAGTTGGCTGTGAAACTGGGAGATAAGTAAACTGAACGATCATGGAGGTGAGTGCTGATATCAAAGGCCTGCCTCATGAGGACAAAACTCATCATATGATTAGGAATAGTGTAGCTTAATGATAATGATCATGAGCTTTCCCACCTCCATAGCATCCCAGTTATATGACCTGATGGATGGAACAAAACCCCTCTAAACCTCAGTTCCCTCATCTGAAAAATAAAACTACCAATCTCATATTGATTTTGTGAGGACTGAATGAGATAATGTAAATAAATGACATTTGGTATAAATGTCAGTGGTGATGATGATGATAGTGTTGAAAGTCTTTTGAGTCCCAGATATTGACATCACTGAAGATACTTGGTAGAGGGTCCAAGTCATCTAGTAGTTCCTAGGATGTGGAGCTGATTATTTTACTCCTCAGCCACTTAAGAAAAAGGTGTCCCTAGCACAAGTAGGAGTGGTTATTGCTGTGAATGGTGTGGAGAGGGAGCTGTCCAATTGTCTGAGATAATCTTGGCTTGAGCTCTAACCCCTCTCCTCCAGTTATTCTCTGTCCAGTTTCCCACTACTTTCCTCAACACAAGTGAACTTAATCTGGCTGCAGATTTCTAGTTCCTGCCCCCATGGTGTCTGCAAATTGTCATCTGTCTTACTTTCTCTATGAAATTAATCTCCAAACTATGGTCTTTGTTCTGGCCTTAATCCATGAAAAAATTTTATTGCACCCATCTTTTCCTTTCTTTTTAGTTTTTAAAAATAAATACTGTAGTACTTAACAATAATAGCAATCTTGAGTGTTTTAGAAGTTTTTTTGTCTGCTTTTCTTTAGTTTAGAAAAGCAAGTGTGTTATTCACTCAGTTGTGTCCAACTCTTTGTGACTTCATGGACTGTAGCCTGCCAGGCTCCTCTGTCCACGGAATTCTCCAAGCAAGAATACTGGGGTGGGTAGCTATTCCCTTCTCCAGGGGAATCCCCTGACCCAGGGATCAAACCTGGATCTCTTGTATTTCAGGCAGATTCTTTACCATTTGAGCCACCAGGGAAACCCAGAAAAGCAAGGAGGTATATAAGATATTGGGCTTCTCTGGTGGCTTAGATGGTAAAGGATCTGCCTGCAATGAAGGAGACCTGGGTTTGGTTTCTGGGTCAGGAAGATCTCCTGGAGAAGTGAATGGCTATGCACTGGGCCTTTTATTTCATTAGAACAGTTGAAATAAAATAAAATTATTTGAGGTTGAAATTATCAGGAATAGTAGTTTTGAAAATTGCTTAATAATTAGAAATAGAAAAGGTATATATACAGTGTAACTCAAAAATGAGGCTCTTATTTTTAGTATTACTTTCAAGTTTATTCACTTAAGTAAGATCACCCGTTTTTTGTCAGGTTTTGTGAAAATTACCTGGAGAAGCAACTCAGGTAAAACACAAATTCTGTGCCATTCACATATAAACAACTTTAAGCACCTTAATTCTAATAATTATGGCTGCCTGACAGCAATATATGATGTAGCTGCTACTGCTGCTGCTAAGTCGCTTCAGTCGTGTCCGACTCTGTGTGACCCCATAGACGGCAGCCCACCAGGCTCCCCCATCCCTGGGATTCTCCAGGCGAGAACACTGGAGTGGGTTGCCATTTCCTTCTCCAATGCATGAAAGTGAAAAGTGAAAGTGAAGTCGCACAGTGTCCGACTCTTCGCGACCCCATGGACTTCAGCCTACCAGGCTCCTCCGTCCATGGGATTTTCCAGGCAAGAGTACTGGAGTGGGGTGCCATTGCCTTCTCTGATATGATGTAGACCACACCTCAAAAACATGAGTATTTTCAGGGATTGAAGAATAAGAATGTTAAAGAAAAATGCTTATAGTCTTTCTCATTCTCATTCACAGAATCTTTCTGATTTTGTCTGCTATACACATATAATTTATATTTAGCCATGGTGTATATATGCATGTGTTGAAGGAGCTTAACCACAGGTTGGGTTTGGCATTAGGTTTGAGGTTATAAGGAGAAAGAAAGAGTACTGGAAGCAGCTGAGTGTTGTCATGGCTTGGTAGGAAGTAAAGATCAAAGTTGCTCAGCATTAAGGTAAGTTTATTTATTAGATGGGAAAACAATAAAGGCTGGACTTTATCTCCCCTCCTTCCTTTTTACTTCCCAGCATATTAAATTATTTGCATAACTAAATAGCTAAGATCAGCTAATATACACAGAAATGAATAAAAATGTAAACATGAATGGCTTATGCCTTTATATTTACTTTGATCCACAAATCTCCTTATCAGGTTCCTTAATTAATGTCTTCTTTTGATTGGAGACATCCACATAGAAAAAAATCTGAGTCTTGCTTCCTGAAGTGAAATTAGACACTTTAAGATGTGTAGGAATACAAATAAAATTTGTGAATTTATTACCTCACTTTGATGGAGCTGCCTCCTTACTCTCAAATGAGAGGAGACTCATGTGTCCATGAGTCTAAAAGTCCATGATTCAAGTACAAGAGAAAGTTAAAAAGCCATTACTAAGACAAAACATTCATGAAAATGCCAATTAATTTATTCTATGAATTTAAAGCACTTTTGGATTCATAAATAAAAGAGATCAATAAAATAAAAACAAAAGTTTGGAGCCATCACTAAAACAAGAGGATTATTGATAAATGAAAATATAACCACTTAACATTCTTTTGATTCAAAGGCAATGAAGTTTGCTATCTCCCTCTAAATTTGTGTGAAATTACTAGAACTGAAGGAAAGTTATTAAAGAAATGAAAACATCTAATTTACTCCTTAATGTTTCTATTTTGTCAGTCCACTTGGGGTGTGTTTTGATTCTCTCTGGAACCTGTACAAATGGAAATGTACGTGTGCACCACTGTGCTTTTGGGTGATTTGTAGTCTTCATTTTTAAATTCCTATTACCGCACTACCCAAACATCCTTACTTACCTTTATCATGTCTGCTGCCTGTATTTGAGTGACCCCTAACTGCTCATCATTTTCAACTCAAGTGCATATGCTTGGTACTAAGCAGCTAGCTGAGAAGATTCTTCCTTCCCAATCAACACCACCATAGCATGAAATGAAGACACGGAATGAGGTAGAAAGAGAGGAAAAGACGGGGAGGTGGGACTATTTCTATTTAAAAAATCCTCTAACTTCTTATGCGTTCTGGAAGGACTATTAATATTTCCTCCTAACACCCCTGCACTGCTAGGCTTCCCTTCTCCCCCACCCTCACACCTCCCCATGCAGGCAAAGTCTTGAATCAGCAGATTCTGAGCTGGAAGCAGTAAAGAGCTATTGAGGGACAGGCTCTGATAGCATTACGGCCAAACATGGAACCATTTTCTGTGGCGAATCGCTGAGTTCTACCTGGTTATCTCTTGCCTTGCACATCACTTCCAAATGACATGCTCTCAGTCTGGGCAAAAATGAGAGTTTTTTAAAGAACTGGGATTTCAATAATATGTGACGAAAGGATGAGATTACTTTCTGAGGTAGGGAAAGGCAGGGAGGAATGGGGCGGGGGGGAGAGGGAGAGGGAGAGAGGTGGGGGAGCAGAGAGAGAAAGAGGTAGAATTGTGTATCCCTTAGAGCATGCACGATATATGCATTTCTCAAGTTCTTACAAACCAGGCTTTCTCTAACTTCAGGAAGTCATTTTAATTTGTCTTCTTTCTTTTTCCTGCTTCTCTCACTGGTGGCAACCAAGTATTGTAGATACTTCAAAGACTCTTGAGTTATTTATAGGAATTACTGTAATTTGACTGCTACACAGTTAAATGAGGATGAAACTAGTACTATTACGGATTCCCTGAAACATACAGAGGGAAATAGGCAATAGAGCCCTTCAGGGAAATACATCCATATATGTTGGCCAATTGGGAAACTTGGAAATCAGCAGTTTGGGAAATAAAATTAGTATCCAGCCCTCCTGTCCATTCATAAGAAAGGAAAGGCAGTCCTACAGTTCCCAACACCCTCCACTGTCCTGATTGCCTGCCACCTCATTCCAAGGGTTTCTAGAAGAAGAAATGGAGGCACATTTGGTTGCTTCATATCTGTAATCAATTGGCATTGTTATGATATGATTTCTTTTCATTTTAATCAAGAAACATGAAGAGATGAATAAAACACTTTTTGCATGCATTCTTGTGAGTTTTTTTAATAGGCAATCATTTTTATTATTATCATTATTTTTTTACTTTACAATATTGTATTGGTTTTGCCATACATCAACATGCATCCACCACGGGTGTACACGTATTCCCCATCCTGAACCCCCCTCCCACCTCCCTCCCCTTACCATCATCAAGCATGGAAAAGGCAGTCTTTGACCATAAAATGTATATTATGTATTTACTTCCACATATTTCCTCCAAGAGAAGATACATTTTCATTTGAATTTGATAGTGACATTTATTTCTCTTAGGATATAGTCTTATGACCTGAGATGGAGTTTGCTGGGTCTAAACTAATGCTCTTCCTACTAGGCTTCAGAGATACAGTAATGAAAATAGAGACAAGTAGTGAAAAGGATTCCTAAGCTTCCTCTTGAGCTTTCAGTGGACTCACATCCTGGGAGTTGCATACAATAATAATCAAAAGACCCAACAGAAGGATGAGTTAGAAACAGGAGCAGAAAACTGTCAAAAAGCATTGCATAGAACACAGTTCAGAGGGGTCTGACCCTTTAATCCTTTATAAATTTTGAGAAATGTGCATCCCTTAGGGTTGCTAGTGTAATGTACACATATGAGAGAGAAAAGAAAAAAAATCTATTATTCCAAGTATATATATGCATACTAATTGAAAAATAACTCAAAGTAAGTACTGCTGCTGCTGAGTCGCTTCAGTCGTGTCCCACTCTGTGCGACCCCATAGACGGCAGCCCACCAGGCTCCCTCGTCCCTGGGATTCTCCAGGAAAGAACACTGGAGTGGGTTGCCAGTTCCTTCTCCAATGCATGAAAGTGAAAAGTCAAAGTGAAGTCGCTCAGTCGTGTCCGACTCTTAGCGACCCCAGGGACTGCAGCCCACCAGGCTCCTCCATCCATGGGATTTTCCAGGCAAGAGTACTGGAGTGGGGTGCCATCGCCAAGTAAGTACAGTAAGGTGTAAAGATTTTACTTCATCAAATCCTTCAATACCACCCCTATATAATGCCCTTTCCTAGGAAAAAGCTATAATGATGATTCCAAATTAACTCTTGAGTAACACTGGTTTGGGCTGCACAGGTCTACTTATACATAGATTTTTTGGAGTAGCTAATACCGCAGTACTGCATGATCTGTGGTTGGTTGAATTCACAGATGTAGAACAGGGAATATGGAGGGCCTACTAAAAGTTTTATACACTTTTTCTACTACATGGTGGTTGAGTCTCTAACACCTGTGTTGTTCAAGGGTCAACTGTATATCCTTTCAAATGATTTTCTATAAATTTTTTGTATAGAGTCATATAGACTATTTTTGTTCATTTTTCACATAGGTAGATCATACTCAGTATGTTGTTACATAACTTGATTTTTCACGTAACAATATATCTTGACTTTTCTCAACAGAAAAGTATGAGATACACCTTATTCTTTCAAAATCTGTTTGATATATCTTAATATGGGTGTATGTATTTATTTAAGAGTTCTCTTAAAGATGCCCACCTAGGTCTCTATGAATCATTGCTCATAAAAACAAATGTTTCAATATCCCTTTTGTAGATATTTATGCTAACAAATGGCTTTACCAGATTTGTCCATTCATAGGAATTGAAACCATTTAAAGATATAGAAAAGTATAAGAGTAGTACAAAGAGCTCCTAGAAATCTATCATACATGAGCACTTTGCCACATTCTCTCTTTCCATATATATTATGCACATGCATTATTATTATGTTACTTTTTCTGAACCTTTTGAGAGCAAGTTTCAGTCATCACAATTCTTCAATGTACTTTTCCTAAGGACTTGTATATTCTCTTTCAGAGCTATAGTACAATTGCTAAATTAAGAAAATTTAATGTTGATACAATGCTGTTATCTAAGTCATACTATTCTGATTTAATTTATAGTCTCACCGATTGTTCTAATAATGCCTTTTATATCAATTTTATTTTCTGGTCTAGAATCCAATTCAGGATCATACATTGCATTTAGGTGTTATCTTTCTCTCTCTCTCTTTTCATCTTACTAAAGCACAACTGACATACAGTAAGCTGCAAGTTACCTATAAATAAAGTATACAATTGATGAGTTTTGATATATGAGTATACATCTAGTGAAGTCTCACAGCATTTAAAATAATGAAAATGTTTATCACTTTCCAAAGTTTCTTTGTACCCTTTTGTAATTCTTTCTTATTCCCTTCCCTTCCTCCAGCTCCAACCCCATGCAAAAACTGCTTTGCTTCCTGTTACTGTAGATGAGCTTACATTTTCCAAAATTTTTCGTAAATGTAAAAGTGCACTCTGTACTTTCATATGAGGGTGGGGGTCTGGCTTTTTCACTTAAACTATTTTGAAATTTTCCATATTGTTGGATGTATTAGTTCATTCCTTCTTACTGCTGAGTAGTATTCCTTTGTATTAATATACTACAACTTGTCCATCGCTCATTGAAGGACATTTGAATAGTTTCCAGTTTAGGGATGTTATAAATAAAGCTACTGCAAATGTTTACGTACAAGACTTTGTGGGGATGTATGCTCTCATTTCTCATTTCTCAAATTCCTAGGAGAAAAATGATGTGTCTTGTGGTTGATTTAACTTAAGACACTGTTGAACTATTTTCCCAAATAATTTTACCATTTCACATTTCCTCCAGTGATGTATGAGAATTCCAGTAGCTCCACATCATTGCCAACATTTGGTGTAATCAATCTTTTTAATCTTTGACACTCTAATAGGTATAAAGCATTATCTCATTTTGGTTTGACTTTTCATTTTCCTAATGATACTAAACATCTTTTCATGTGCTTATTTTTCATCTTCTTAGATCAAATGCCTGCTAAAATCTATAGCCTATATTTTCATTGGGCATTTATGTTTCTTTGTGTGAGCTGAATGATTATTTTTAATAGGCTGATTATTATTTATTGGCATATAGGGATTTTTTAATGTGTTCTCAACAGTAATCTTCGCATTTTGTTTAGTTTTCTCCCCACTATTTATATTTTACTCTTTTACATATGTAAAATTTTAATCTTTATGTGGTCATATCTGTTTATTTTTCCTATAGACTTCTGGAATTTTCTTCATATGCATAAAAGTCTTCTCAATTCCAGTAGTTAAAAAAAAATATTTCTTATATTTTTCTATTTTAAAAAATAAACCACTAATAAATTTTTATATAAGATTTAAGATCTTATTTTCCTAAAGGCAATATATTTTTATAGTTCTAGTTATGGATAAATTTTATGTTCTAGAACTTAAAAAATTTAAATATGGAATCTTAGAACCATCCTCTGGTTTTTAGGAAATTGTAAAAAGTGGCCAATGAATTGAAAATTAGAACTATGCCTTAAAATTATGATATCAGAATAACCTACATCCAAGGGATTAGAAGCAGGAAAACATTTGGAAGTATTTTATTTATTTATTTTTGAGGTATAATTAATACTGGAGAAGTATTTTAAGAAAGAAATTCTAGATGTGTCTCTCAATATTTAAAATATTGGCATATAAAGATCATAAGAGACTACTATAGGCAATGTATCCTTGGGATACATTGGACAGCCTGGATACCTGGGATACATTTGTCCACTTCTTCCAGGATGCTGAACAACCTGGAAGAAATGGACAAATTCTTAGAAAGGTATGGTATCCCAAGACTGAACCAGGAAGAAATAGAAAATATGAACAGATCAATCACAAACACTGAAATTGAAACTGTGATTACAAAATTCACAATAAGCAAAAGTCCAAGATGTGATGATTTCACAGGTAAATTCTATCAAACATTTTAGAGAAGAGCTAACATTTATCCCTCTGAAGCTGTTCCAAAAATTGCAGAGGAAGGAACACTCCCAAACTCATTCTATAAGGCCACCATAGCAAAACCAGACAAAGATACCACAAAAAAAAGAAAGAAAATTACAGGCCAATATCACTGATGAACATAGAACATAGATGCAAAAATCCTCAACAAAATACTAGTAGTCCGAATCCAACAACACATTGAAAGGGTCATACACCATATCAAGTGGGATTTATCCCAAGGATGTAAGGATTTTTCAATATCCACAAATCAATCAGTGTGATATACCATGTAAAAGACTGGCATGTGGAGAAGTCAATATTTTCTATTGCCGAACTGGGCCAATGCATGGACTTTTATAGGATGGATTTCAGCTGAAGGTATAGCAGAGAAGAAGGTCTAGTTTTAACCTTATAAACTAGTAAATTTGTGTTCTATTATATTTTCAATATTATTCATTAAACTCTATGAGGTGGAGACTGAACTCCCCAGGTCGGTAGGTGCCCAATATGCTACTGGAGAAGAGTGGAGAAATAGCTCCAGAAAAAAGAAGAGGCTGAGCCAAAGTGAAAAAACATGCCCAGTTGTGGATGTGACTGGTGATGGAAGTAAAGTCCTATGCTGGAAAGAACAATATTGCACAGGAACCTGAAATGTTAGGTCCATGAATCAAGGTAAATTTGAAGTGGTCAAACAGGAGATGGCAAGAGTGAACATTGACGTTTTAGGAATCAGTGAACTAAAATGGATGGGAACGGGAGAATTTAATTCAGATGACCATTGTATCTACTATTGTGGACAAGAATCCCTTAGAAGAAATAGAGTAGCCCTCAAAGTCAACAAAAGAGTACAAAATGCAGTATGTGTCTGTGTGTGTTAGTCGCTCAGTTGTGTCTGACTCTTTGCAATCCCATGGACTATATCTTGCCAGGCTCGACAATTCATGGAATTCTCCAAGAAAGAATACTGGAGTGGGTAGCCATGCCCTCATCCAGGGGATCTTCCTGACCCAGGAATCGAACCCAGTCTCCTGCATTGCATACAGATTCTTTACCACCTAGCCACCAGGGAAGCCCCCCAAAATGCAGTATTTGATGCAATCTCATAACAACAGAATGATCTCTGTTTGTTTACAAGGTAAACCATTAAATATCACAGTAACCCAAGTCTGTGCCCCAACCACTGATGCTGAAGAAGCTGAAGTTGAACAGTTCTATGAAGATCTATAAGAACTTCTAGAATTAACATGAAAACAAGATGTCTTTTTCATCACAGGGGACTAGAATGCAAAAGTATCAAGTCAAGAAATATCTGGAGTAACAGGCAAGTTTGGCATTGGAGTACAAAACGAGCAGGGCAAAACTAAGAGAGTTTGGCCAAGACAATGCATTGGTCATAGCAGACACCTTCCAACAACACAAGAGACAACTCTACACATGGACATCACTAGATGGTCAATACCAAAATCAGATTGATTATATTCTTTGCAGCCAAAGATGGAGAAGCTCTATACAGTAAGCAAAAAACAAGACCAGGAGCTAACGGTGGCTCAGATCATTAACTGCTTATTGCAAAATTCAGACTCAAACTGAAGAAAGTAAGGAAAACCACTAGTCCATTCAGGTATGACCTGAATCAAATCCCTTACAATTATACAATGGAAGTGACAAATAGATTCAAGGGATTAGATCTGATAGACAGAATACCTGAAGAACTATGGACAGAGGCTCATAACATTGTACAGGAGGCAGTGATCAAAACTAATCCCAAGAAGAAATGCAAAAGGCAAAATGGTTGTCTGAGGAGACCTAAAAATAGCTGAGAAAGAAGAGAAGCTAAAGGCAGAGGAGAAAATGAAAGATATAGTTTTCTGAATGAAGAGTTCCAAAGAATAGCAAGGAGAGATAAGAAAGCCTTGCTAAGTAATCAATGCAAAGAAATAGAGGAAAACAATAGAATGGGAAAGTCTAGAGATATATTCAAGAAAATTAGAGATACCAAGGGAACACTTCATGCAAAGATGGGCTCAATAAAGGACAGAAATGGTATGGACCTAACAGAAGCAGAAGATATTAAGAAGAGGTGGCAAGAATACACAGGAGAACTATACAAAAAAGATCTTCATGACCCAGATAACCACGATGGTGTGATCACTCACCTAGAGCCAGACATCCTGGAATGTGAAGTCAAGTGGGCCTTAGGAAGCATCCCTATGAACAAATCTAGTGGAGGTGATGGAATTCCAGTTGAGCTATTTCAAATCCTGAAAGATGATACTGTGAAAGTGCTGCACTCAATATACTAGCAAATTTGCAAAGCTCAGCAGTGGTCACAGGCCTGGAAAAAGTCAATTTTCATTCCATTCCCAAAGAAAGGTAAAGCAAAGGAATGCTCAAACTACCTCACAATTGCATTTATCTCACATTCTAGCAAAGTAATGCTCAAAATTAGCCAAGCCAGGCTTTAACAGTATATGAGCTGAGAACTTCTAGATGTTCAAGCTGGATTTAGAAAAGGCAGAGGAACCAAAGATCAAATTGCCAACATCCACTGGATCATAGAACAAGCAACAGAATTCCAGAAAAACATCTACTTCTGCTTTATTGACTACACTAAAGCTTTTGACTGTGTGGATCACAACAAACTGTGGAAAATTCTTCAAGAGATGGGAATACCAGACCACCTTACCTGTCTCTTGTGTTCAGGTCAAGAAGCAACAGTTAGAATCAGGCATGGAACAACGGACCAGTTCCAAATTGGGAAAGGAGTATGTCAAGTCTGTATATTGTTACCCTAGTTATTTAACTTATATGCACATTATGCAAAATGCTGGGCTGGATGAAGCACAAGCTGGAATCAAGATTGCCGGGAGAAATATCAATAACCTCAGATATGCAGATGACACCACCCTTATGGTAGAAAGTGAAGAAGAACTAAAGAGCCTCTTGAAAGTGAAAGAAGAGACTGAAAACATTGGCTTAAAACTCAACATTCAAAAAATAAAGATCATGGCATCCAGTCCCATCACTTCATGGCATATAGATGGGGAAGCAATGGAAACAGTGACAGAGTTTATCTTGGGGGGCTCTATAATCACTGCAGATGGTGACTGCAGCCACGAAATTAAAAGACACTTGCTCCTTAGAAGAAAAGTTATGACCAACCTAGACAGCATATTAAAGAGTAGAGACATTAATTTGCCACCAAATGTATGTCTAGTCAAAGCTATGGTTTTTCTAGTATTCATATATGGATGTGAGTATTGGACCATAAAGAAAGCTGAGCACCAAAGAATTGATGCTTTTGAACTGTGGTGTTGGGGAAGACTCTTGAGAGTCCCTTAGACTGCAAGGAGATCAAACCAGTCAATCCAAAGGGAAATCAATTCTGATTATTCATTGGAAGGACTGATGCTGAAGTTGAAGCTCCAATACTTTGGCCACCTGATGTGAAGAACTGACCCACTGGAAAGACCCTGAAGCTGGGAACGACTGAAGGCAGGAGGAGAAGGGGATGACAGAAGATTAGATGGTTGGATGGCATCACCAACTCAATTGACATGAGTTTGAGCAAGCTCTGGGAGCTGGTGATGGACACGACTCAGCAACTAAACCACCACCACCACATTGACAGGGGTATTTCTTTCTTTCTTTCTTTCTTTCTTTTTTTTTTTTTACTACTAGCACCACCTGGGAAGCCCCAAAAGTGTTAGTCACTCAGTTGTGTCCGACTCTTTGTAACCCCATTGACTGTAGCCTTCCAGGCTCCTCTGTCCATGAAATTCTCCAGGCAAGAATACTGGAATGGGTACCCATTTTCTTCTCCTGAGGGAAGTCCCAGTGGTATATTTATTTATTCACCCATTCATAAGCCATATTCTCTTTTCTCCTAATAGGTTTTCTTTTTAAAAATATATTGTACAATAAGCCTCTGTTTAATTCTAGTCCTCCTGCCTTGTCAGAAGAGAAATTGGTCTCAATATTCCTATGACTGCGGTCATCCATAATGACACTCTAGGTACATATCTTAACTAAATATTGTTCTATTCCTTCTTTAAGTATTTTACTGCCAGATTCTCCAAATTATCGAATTTGTTTTGAAACATTAGCTTATCATTCTGCTTCACAATCACTACTTGCAGTCTTAATTCTTATCTGGACTCAAGGGATATTTTAGAAGAGGAGATCTTCCTGGAAGTTGAGACAAAGACTTTCTCCAGGCCTTTGCTATTTGGTCTTCTATTTGTTCAACTTTGGTGTCATTATTTTAAAGAGATTCCATTGTTCCTCAAGCTGTCTTCCTTGCTTTGATAAATTTAAGGAATATCTTCCCATGCCTATTATAAACCTCTATAAGATGCATTGCATATATTGTTTCTTTGGTTTGTCTCATTTGAAGTTATCCAAAACCTGCCATATTTTGTGAGTTTATAGGTTTTCTTTTCTGGCTCTTTTTCTGCTTTATGAAACATCTCCCTTCTTCTTCTCCCAACAGTTACATTTCTGACTCTGTCAACTAACCACTGAGGATTATTATAACCTCTCATATGTTTTCCCAGATTGCTATAAGTTGCTTTAAGAAAATATTCTCTTGGTTTCTCTCTTGTTTGTTACTGATTTTTCAAAAGCTAACTTTCATTTCTGTCCTAGGACACTTTCTAATATTAAAAGGACATGTAGTGGATTTTCATTTGCCCACAAGGCTGTGGAATTAAATTGCATGGTGGTCACTGCTAATGACTTTGCACCAGCTCACAGACCAAGTTTCATTCCCTGTTAGAGTCCAGTCTTGTATATTTCCCTGCGACACACACAGCCTCCTTCTCTACCTTTGCTGGGAAGCAGTAATTTCTCTTATCTAAAAATCTCCCTTCTAACCCTTGTCCCAGTGAGGCATTTTGCCAATCTATGATTGAGTAATTAAAGTCTCCCATTATTACTACCTGGCCTAATTTCGCAGCTTCCACAATCTCAATTAACATTTCTATCTTGGTTTCTTGGTCAGGTGGGCTGTAACATACCCCTATTATGACTTTTTAATTATGTGAGAATGGAATTTCTACCCACAGAGATTTTACAGAAGTTCCTTTTTCTGATAAGATTTTTATCCTACTGCTTTGTAGAACTATCTTTCACACAGCACTATTACAGAAATGTATTTATTTATATATGTCCTCTTTGCTGGATGTATTTGAATCAGCTTATAAAAATATACACAAAGATAAAAAACACACAAAACATTAGTCAGTGAGAAAACAGGGGCAAGGTAAAATAAGGGTAGAAAATAAGAGGTCACCATATGAGTCCATGCAGCATACATACTGGGTACTTGTTAGAGTATGTCTCAGAGTGTCCTCATGGTCAACACAAAGAAGGAAATGGGATGCATTGCATGGTTTAGTGTTTTTAAGGTAGAAATAAACTGGTTTGCTTAGGAAAGGCACAAAATTATCAATACTTCTTCAGAGATTAAAATTTGCTCCTCTTGGTCCTGATAGCATGTTCATTAATATTCTTATAGTAGTACATTTTACCATTTAGCTTCCAGTGTTTCACAATGCAGAATGACTGCAGAAATGGCAATGAATAATTTGGTAAGTATAGTTCTACTCATGACTCCAGTGAGCTTCTAGTAAGTATTGAGCAGTTATGGGCTCATGAGTATCCTCCCTCACAAATGACTGGCCTGCAAATATTCCATGTGAGCAGTTAAATGCAGGCTGCACACTTTTACTATCCCAGGTGGTGCTAGTGGTAAAGAATCTGCCTGGTAATGCAGGAGTCACAGGTTCAATCCCTGGGTTGGGAAGGTCCCCTGGAGTAGGAAATGGCAACCCACCCAGTATTCTTGTCTGGGAATCCTATGGACAGAGGAGCCTGGCAGGCTACTGTCTATGAGGGGTCACAAAGAGTCCAACATGACTGAGCATGCACACACGAACAGGAGTTGATATTCTGTCATGACCATGGAAGAACACTGCTGGAACCTCAACTAAAAATAAAACCAATACTTCTCCACATGGCATGCCCACAAGTGAGGACAAGGCTTGTACTGAAGCAACTTGGAGTCAGAGCCAGTATTTGGGTGGGTAGGTGATCATGGCCACACCAATTTGGCTCCTGAATGTCTCTAAGGGCATGTTGATAAATGCAGGTCTCAGACGGCAAAGCACCTCTAACTTTTAAAACAACATACTTTAAGGTCAATTATCCAAGATAAACTGGTGGCAAAGTATTTGTTCTATCAGTTTATTAAATCATTTCCAAAAATGTTAAACTACTAGGCCTGGAACCAATCCCTGATACGGGCTTTTTGTTTATGCATTTTAGTGACAGACCAATTAAATGATGAAGAATATCAAAATCAGTGACTTTACTTTTGGAATAATTGATCTTGTCATTCTACCTGTTAGTGGTTAGAAAGCAAGGGTAACAGTTTACAGAGTACATTTTCTGCACATAGGTTTTTGCTAATTTTCTCTTCCCTGTAGTGGAGTGTTGGGTAGAGGATGGACAGGGCAACTATAGCCTCAAGTAATTAAAGTAAAAGTTAAAAATAAGATGCAGAGTGCAAATGATTTACAGAATCAGGAAACTGATCTTCTCAAAGTCTCATGCAAGTATTAAATGCAGATTCAGTGTGTCTCTAACTAAGATCAATATGGGCATATCAGCCCATAACTAGATTTTGTTTGTTTTATCACAGAGTCAGAAAAGACCAAGGCAACCAAGATTCTAACTGATGAAAGTGAAAGTCGCTCAGTCATGTCCAACTCTTTACAACCCCATGGACTATACAGTCCATGGAATTCTCCATGCCAGACTACTGGAGTGGGTAGCCTATCCCTTCTCCAGTGGATCTTCCTAACCCAGGAATCGAACCAGAGTCTCCTGCATTGCAGGCAGATTCTTTACCAGCTGAGCTATCAGGGAAGCTCTAATTGATGACGATGTCACAAGGGTGATTTTAAGTCTATAAATGGTTGATTATGAAGCAGACACCCCCAAAACACATCTGCTTCTTATAGAGAACACCAGATGGCAATGAGCTTGGGTGGAAACTATACACCATAGAGGTCTAACTTGCTGATATAAAGGGTCGTACTTTTTAAGATATGAGATAAATGGGTTGTGCCACAAAAGATGGTAACAAGAAAAGACATTAAGCTGGAGACTCCCTTTAACATTGGACAGTTATTGAAATTAGACTTATCACTAGCAGGTGCTAAGTTAGCCAAATATTTCTAACCCAGTCTATAAGGAATAGTCCTAAGTCTCTCATGCAGGCTACAAAATCAGGTTTACCCAAATGTTAGTTAAATAGTCCAGGTAAATTTAGTAGGGGTTGAAAAACATTTCTCAAAGTGCCATCAAAGAATAACTTCAAAACAACATCAAATGACAAAAAGCAGATAGTATAGTTGGAGAGAAAATCATTTCAAAGTCATCAGTATTGATACTTCATATATCACAAAGCCTGTGCTTGTGGCCCCCTTCTGTATCATTTCTTGAAAAAAATAACATTATTGAGGTATAATTCACACACATAATGTTCACTTTCTTAAAGCATACTATTAAATGGTTTTTAGGATATCTGCAAAGTTGTGTATTGTAATATTGTCTAATTTTAGCACACTTTCATCATCCCCAAAAGAAATCCCATACTCTTTAGAATTTATTCCCTATTTCCCCCTCCTTCAGCCTCCAGCAACAACCAATCTACTTTTTTCCTTTGTAGATTTTTCCTACTTTGAATATTTCATATAAATGGAAGTGTTTTGTGTCCAATTTATTTCACTTCTCACATTGTTTTCAAGGTTCATCCCTATTATATCATGTATCAAAATTATGGAAGAATAATATTCCATTATGGGGTTATGTTATATTTTATTTATTAATTTGTCAACTAGTGGGTATTTTGTTTTTATTTTTGTATTATGAGTAATGCTTCTGTGAACATTCATGTACAAGTTTTTGTGTGGACATATGCTGACCTGTAAGCTGAAGCTGAAACTCCAATACTTTGGCCACCTGATGCAAAGAGCTGACTCATTGGAAAAGAACCTGAGGCTGGGAAAGATTGAAGGCAGGAGGAGAAGGGGATGACAGAGGACAAGATGGTTGGGTGACATCACCAACTCAATGGATATGAGGTTTAGCTAGCTCTTGGAGATGGTAAAGGATACAACTGAGCGACTGAACAACAACAATAACATTCAGGTCAAGAAGCAACAGTTAGGGGGTGATCCTAAGATGGCGGAGGAATAGGACGGGGAGACCACTTTCTCCCCCACAAATTCATCAAAAAAAATTTGAACGCTGAGTACATTCCACAAAACAACTTCTGAATGCCGGCAGAGGACATCAGGCACCCAGAAAAGCAGCCCATTGTCTTCGAAAGGAGGTAGGAAAAAATATAAAAGATAAAAAGAGAGACAAAAGAGGTAGAGATGGAGATCTGTCCAGGGAAGGGAGTCTTAAAAAAAGAGAGGTTTCCAAACACCAGGAAACACTCTCACTGGCGAGTTTGTGGCGAGCCTTGGAACCTCAGAGGGCAACATAACTGGGAGGAAAAATAAATAAATAATTAAAACCCACAGATTACGTGCCCAACGGTAACTCCCCATGGAGACGCAACCCAGACACCCGCATCCACCATCAGCAAGCAGGGTCTGGGCAGGGAGGCACGGGCTGCATTGCTTAGAGTAAGGTGGCTCAGATGGTAAAGCGCCTGCCGGCAATGCGGGAGACCCGGGTTCGATTCCTGGGTTGGGAAGATCCCCTGGAGAAGGAAATGGCAACCCACTCCAGCACTCTTGCCTGGAAAAATCCCATGGATGGAGGAGCCTGATAGGCTACAGTCCAGGGGATCGCAAAGAGTCCTACATGACTGAACTACTAGCTAGCTACTAAGGACCGGCCCTGAATGCCCCAAGGGCAATCTGAGGGAACTAACTTGAGATAGCAAACCAGACTGTGGGATAGCTACCCTGAGAAAAGCCCTAACATAAGATAATGCCAGGCCCGCTCACAGAACAAAGGACTAACTAGAGCTAGCCATCTGCGGACTGGCCCATCCCCCGCTGGAGACAGGCAGCCAGAGCCAGAAGGGAGCAATCACGGCCCCAGAGAGGCATCATCTACCAAATTGCTAGCAGGCTTCATTGCTAACCAAGACTTCTTGGGATTCTAGATGGTGGTCATCCGCCTGAGAAGGTGCACCGGCTGTACACCCAGAAAACCGAGCAGCAGGGATGGGGAGGCGGCGATAAGTCGCAGCAACCACGCTCGCCAAGCACCTGGTCACCTGAGCTGCTCGGACCTGGGAAGGGCACAAAACGCAGGCCCAATCGAGTCTGCGCCTTTGTGGAGAACCCGAGTACCTGAACCTGAGTGGCTTAGACCTGGGAAGTGCATGCAACCCAGGGCCGGCCTCAGACAGTTCCCGGCAGAGCAACCTAGAGCCTAAGCAGTGTAGACAGGGAAAGCACACACACCGTGAGTGGGGGCAAACCCAGTGTGGCTGAGACACTGTGAACACACACCAGTGTTATTTGTTTGCAGTGTTCCTGCCTCCCCACAGCACAACTGAACAAGTGAGCCTAAAAAAGTGTCCACCACCGCCCCCTTGTGTCAGGGCAGAAATTAGATACTGAAGAGACCAGTAAACAGAAAAAGCTAAAACAGAAGGAACCGCCTTGGAAGTGACAGATGGAGAAGTCTTGAGGCTACTGTAAGAATAAGACTGAAAACCAGAGGCAGGAGGCTTAAGTCCAAATCCTGAGAACACCAGAGAACTTCTGACTCCAGGGAACATTAATCAATAGGAGCTCATCAAACACCTCCATACTTACACTGAAAGCAAGCACCACCAAAGGGCCAACAAGCTCCAGAGCAAGATATACCATGCAAATTCTCCAGCAACACAGAAACATAGCCCTGAGCTTCAATATACAGGCTGCTCAAAGTCACTCCAAACCCATTGACATCTCATAGCTCATTACTGGACACTTCATTGCACTCCAGAGAGAAGAAATCCAGCTCCATCCACCAGAACACGGACACAAGCTTCCCTAACCAGGATACCTTGACAAGCCACCTATCCAACCCCACCCACAGCGAGGAAACTCCACAAAGTGCCAGAATACAGAAAGGCCACCCCAAACAAAGCAATATAAAAAATATGAAGAGGCAGAGAACTACCCAGCAGGTAAAGGAACAGGATAAATGCCCACCAAACCAAACAAAAGAGGAATAGATAGGGAATCTACCTGAAAAGAATTCCGAATAATGATAGTGAAAATGATAGAAAATCTTGAAAACAAAATGGAGTTACAGATAAATAGCCTGGAGACAAGGATTGAGAAGATGCAAGAAAGGTTTAACAAGGACCTAGAAGAAATAAAAAAGAGTCAATGTATAATGAATAATGCAATAAATGAGATCAAAAACACTCTGGATGGAACCAACAGTAGAATAATGGAGGCAGAAGATAGGATAAGTAAGGTAGAAGATAGAATGGTAGAAATAAATGAAACAGAGAGGAAAAAAGAAAAACGAATTAAAAGAAATGAGGACAATCTCAGAGACCTCTGGGACAATGTTAAATGCTCCAACATTCGAATCATAAGAGTCCCAGAAGAAGAAGACAAAAAGAAAGACCATGAGAAAATACTTGAGGAGATAATAGTTGAAAACTTCCCTAAAATGGGGAAGGAAATAATCACCCAAGTCCAAGAGACCCAAGATAAACCCAAGGTGAAACAGCTCAGTCCAGTCCAGTTCAGTCGCTCAGTCGTGTCCGATTCTTTGCGACCCCATGAATTGCAGCACGCCAGGCCTCCCTGTCCATCACCAACTCCCGGAGTTCACTCAAACTCACGTCCATCGAGTCAGTGATGCCATCCAGCCATCTCATCCTCTGTCGTCCTCTTCTCCTCCTGCCCTCAATCCCTCCCAGCATCAGAGTCTTTTCCAATGAGTCAACTCTTCGCATGAGGTGGCCAAAGTACTGGAGTTTCAGCTTTAGCATCATTCCTTCCAAAGAAATCCCAGGGCTGATCTCCTTCAGAATGAACTGGTTGGATCTCCTTGCAGTCCAAGGGACTCTCAAGAGTCTTCTCCAACACCACAGTTCAAAAGCATCAATACTTTGGCACTCAGCTTCTTCACAGTCCAACTCTCACATCCATACATGACCACTGGAAAAACCATAGCCTTGACTAAATGAACCTTTGTTGGCAAAGTAATGTCTCTGCTTTTGACGCATGAAATGGAGTAGCCATCATAGTCAACAAAAGAGTCTGAAATGAAGTACTTGGATGCAATCTCAAAAACGACAGAATGATCTCTGTTCATTTCCAAGGCAAACCATTCAATATCACAGTAATCCAAGTCTATGTCCCAACCAGTAACACTGAAGAAGCTGAAGTTGAACGGTTCTATGAAGACCTACAAGACCTTTTAGAACTAACACCCAAAAAAGATGTCCTTTTCATTATAGGGGACTGGAATGGTGGTTGTTGCTGTTAAATCATAACTGTGTTCAAATTGTTTTCAAGTTTTTCCATATTCTTGCCAACAACTGTTAATATCCATATTTTTTGGTATAGCCATCTTTGTGGGTATCTCACTGTGATCTTGATTTCCATTTATTTAATGATCAATGAAAGGTGGTACTAGTGGTAAAGAACCCACCTGCCATTGCAAGTAGACATAAGAGATGCAAGTTCAATCCCTGGGTTGGAAAGATCCCCTGGAGAAGAGCATGGCAACCCACTCCAGTATTCTTACCTGGAGAATCCCATGAACAGAAGAGCCTGGCAGGCTGCAGTTCTTGGGGTTGCAGAAAGTCAGACATGGCTGAAGTGACCTAAGCATGCAATGATTAATGATGCTAAACTTTTTTCATATGTCATTGACTACTAGCACATGATCCTTGAAGAAATTCTACTTGACTCCTTTGTCCGTTTTAAAAATTGGGTTGTCTCTTTGTTGAGTTGTAAGATTTCTTTGTATATTCTGGATAAAAGTCCTTTATTTAGCATATGACTTGTAAAATTTTGCTATTATTTTATGAGGTGTATTTTACTTTCTTAATGATGTTCTTTGAAGCACAGTTTTAATTTTGATGATGTCCAATTTATCTTCCCCCACCCCTTTTGTTGCGTTTTGCTTTTGGTGTCATATCTAAAATACTACTGCCTAATTCAAAGTCATGATGGTTTATTTCTATTTTCTTTTAAGAGCTTTATAGTTTTAGTTTTTAATTTAAGCCTCTGACCCATTTTGAATTAAAATTTATATATGATGTGGGGTAGGGGCTCAACTTTATTCTTGTGCATTAGATATCCAGCTGTCCTGGCACCATTTCTTCAAAGACTGTTTTTCCCCACTGAACTATCTAGCAACCTTGTTAAAAATCAGTTGACTTGATTGTAATTGTAAGTTTTTATTTCTGGACTCTCAGTTGAATTCCATTGATCTATTTCCTTATGTCAGCAATACCTCATTCATTATCTTGATTACTGTAGCTTCATAGTAAGCTTTTTTTTTGAACCTCAAGGTTTAATACTATTTTATTTGTGTTCTTTTTTGTTTGTCCCATAAGTTTTACAACTATTTCGACTATTTTTAAAGAGCAGTTTTAGGTTCAAAGCAAAACTGAGGGGAAGGTACAGGTATTTCCCATATATGCTCTGCCCCCACACATGCACAACCTCCTCGATTATCAACATCCCCCACTAGAGTATATCTGTTACAATTGATGAATTTGCACTGGCATATCATAATCATTCAAAATCCATAGTTCATATTACTTTCAGTATTATAAGTACTTTCAGCTCACTTTAAGAATTGTGTATTTTATGGGTTTGGTTAAATGTATATTGACATGCATCCACCATTAGGGTGTCATACCGAGTATTTTCATTGTCCCCAAAGTCTTCAGTGCTCTGCCTATTAATCCCTCTGCAACCTTCAACCCCTGGCAGCCACTAATCTTCTTACTGTCACTATTGGTTTTTCTTTTCCCGAATGTCATGTAGCTTGTATCATACATAGCTTTTTCAGATTGGTTTCTTTCACTCAGTGATATTCATTTATAGTTCCTCCATGTCTTTTTATGGCTTGGTGGCTCATTTCTTTTTAGTTATGAATAATATTCTATTGTTTATATACAGAGTTTATTTATTCCCTTTCCTACTAAAGGATATTTTGTTTGCTTTCTATGTGTGACAATTATGAATAAAGCTACTATAAATTTTCATGTGCAGGATTTTGTGTGAAAATAACTTTTAATTCCTTTGGATGAATACCAAGGAGTGAAGTTGTTGAATCATATGGTATGTTTAGTTTTGAAAGAAACTGCTGAACTGTCTTCCAACATGGCTGTACTATTTTGCATTCCCACCAAATGAATGAAAGTTCTTGTTCCACATACTTGTCAGCATTTGGTGTTATTAATATTTTGGATTTTGGTCATCCTAATAGGTGACTTTTCAAGATTGTTTTAGCCATTCTGGATTCTTAGCATTTTTTACATGAATATTAAGATTAATTTGTCAGTTTCTACTACTGATAGATTTTCTCCATTTTTGTTTATCTGGAAATAGCTTAATTTTTTCTTAACTTTTTAAGAATAATTTCACTGGATATAGAATTTTGGTTGTCAGTCTTTTTTCTTTCAGCACTTTGAATATGTCATCCCACTAGATTCTGGTACCTGTGTTTCTGATGAGAAGTCAGCTGTTAATATTACTGTGAATCCCATGTATGTGGTAATCACTTTCTTCTTGCTGTTTTCAAGATTATCTCTTTTTAGCTTTTGACAATGTTGTGTCCAGGTGTGGGTCAATTTTATTCTACTTGAAGTATATTGAACATTTTGAATGTACAGATTAATAGTTTCCATCAAATTTACAAAGTTTTAGGCCATTACTTCTTCAAATATTTCTTATGTTCTTCTTTCTCTCCTCTCCTTCTGAAATCCCCATGTGTACGTGTGATGGCATGCCTTATGGTGTCCCTGAAGTCTCTAAGCCTCTATTTATTTATGTTATTCTTTTCATTGTTATTTCCCAGACTGGATATTCTTAATTGACCTGCCTTCAGTTTACTATTTTTTTCTTCTGTGGTCTCATATCTGCTGTTGAGCCCCTCTGAAGTGAAGTGAAGAAGTGAAGTGAAGTCGCTCAGTCGTGTCCGACTCTTTGCGATCCCATGGACTGCAGCCTACCAGGCTCCTCCCTCCATGGGATTCTCCAGGCAAGAGTACTGGAGTGGGTTGCCATTTCCTTCTCCAGGGGATCTTCCCGAACAGGGATTGAACCCGGCTCTCCCGCATTCCAGGCAGACGCTTTAACCTCTGAGCCACCAGGGAGCCCCTCTAGTAAAGTTTAAAATTTTAGTTATTGTACTTTTCAACTCTAGAATTTCTATTTGACTCTTTTTTTTAAGATAAATTCTATCTTCTAGTTGATATTCTCTATTTGGTGAAACGTCATTATTATTATATTTTCTTTAATTCTTTAGACATAATTTTCTTTAGGTATTTGAACATATTCATGCTGACTGAACTGACTGATGCTAGTTGATTTAAAAATCCTTGCCTGGAAAATCCAACTTCTAGTTGTCCTTAGAGATAGTTTCTATTGATTGTTTGCCCAATCCCATCCCCACTCCTAGCCATAGTTTCAAGTTTCTTTGCAGGTCTTGTACATCTTTTATGGAAAACTGGACATTTTAAATAATATAAAGTGTCAACTCTGAAAATCAGACTCTACTCTTACCCGGGTTTTATTGTTATTATTGTTGTTGATATTTATTTAGTGATTTGCCTTGGCTAATTCTGAAAGTCTGTGTTCTTTCCTGTTCAAAGTCATCAGTTTGTTTACTTGGCAGGTAATAATTAGACAGAGATTTCCTTAAATACCTTGAATCAATAAATCTCTTAGCCATTGCTAAGGGGTTCTTTATATGTGTTGAGCATGCTTTCAATACTTCAGTGAAGTTAGAATTTGTATGGACCCTCAAGTTAGCCAAAGGTGAGAATTTAGGGCCTCGGATTTTTCCTGAACTTCCACACAGCCCTATGCATGCAAACAGCCCTGTGCATGCAGGACAACCACATGTAGCTGTGATGTTAAACAATGGCAGCTCTTATTTTGACAAGTGCCCTGTGGGTAGGACTGTTCACACAGTGTGAATTCTGATTCAAGAAAAATAAAGACAAGCCCTGAGAATGGAAGTTTTCAACAAACTGTTAAGAGAAGTCTAATAGTGACAGTTCTCTGGGGAAGGGACTGTTGGAAGCTCCAAACCAATTTGTGTACTTCCCCAGGGGCTGCTAGACTACCGGTTCTCACAGCTCTGTATTTGTGAGGCTATTAGCTTTCATAGCTACCACAGAGCTGGGGAGAGAGGCATGGGAGTAGTTAAAACAGTATGAGGTTTGCTGTTCTTACAGAGATTCAGTCATTGAGTCTTGAATTAATATTCCTCAGATTGTTGCAAGCCTGTAGTTAATTTTCAGAATTCTTGAAAAGTTGATTCGATTTTGACAGTTTTTGCCAGTGTTCTCATTGCTTTTATAGAGCAGATTTTTGGACGTCTCTACTCCAGCCTCCTTGAGGTCAAGTCCTATATCATTCCCTTTTGCTGTAGTCCATCAACATTACAATTAACCAAGCACATTGTTGACTGGAATAATTTCAAGAATACCCCCTACTTTTTAAAAATTTTTCTTGTAGTAAATACAATTTTTAAAGCTACTCACAAGCAACTCCTACAGCTCAACTCCAGAAAAATAAATGACCCAATCAAAAAATGGGCCAAAGAACTAAATAGACATTTCTCCAAAGAAGACATACAGATGGCTAACAAACACATGAAAAGATGCTCAACATCACTCATTATCAGAGAAATGCAAATCAAAACCACTATGAGGTACCATTTCACACCAGTCAGAATGGCTGCGATCCAAAAGTCTACAAGTAATAAATGCTGGAGAGGGTGTGGAGAAAAGGGAACCCTCTTACACTGTTGGTGGGAATGCAAACTAGTACAGCCACTATGGAGAACAGTGTGGAGATTCCTTAAAAAACTGGAAATAGACCTGCCTTATGATCCAGCAATCCCACTGCTGGGCATACACACTGAGGAAACCAGAAGGGAAAGAGACACGTGTACCCCAGTGTTCATCGCAGCACTGTTTATAATTGCCAGGACATGGAAGCAACCTAGATGTCCATCAACAGATGAATGGATAAGAAAGCAGTGGTACATATACACAATGGAGTATTACTCAGCCATTTAAAAGAATACATTTGAATCAGTTCTAATGAGGTGGATGAAACTGGAGCCCATTATACAGAGTGAAGTAAACCAGAAAGAAAAACACCAATACAGTATACTAACGCATATATATGGGATTTAGAAAGATGGTAACAATAAACCTGTGTACGAGACAGCAAAAGAGACACTGATGTATAGAACAGTCTTATGGACTCTGTGGGAGAGGGAGAGGGTGGGAAGATTTGGGAGAATGGCATTGAAACATGTAAAATATCATGTATGAAACGAGTTGCCAGTCCAGGTTCGATGCACGATACTGATGCTTGGGGCTAGTGCACTGGGACGACCCAGAGGGATGGTATGGGGAGGGAGGAGGGAGGAGGGTTCAGGATGGGGAACACATGTATACCTGTGGCAGATTCATTTTGATATTTGGCAAAACTAATACAGTTATGTAAAGTTTAAAAATAAAATAAAATTGAAAAAATATATGTATATATAAACTCTTCATCCTGCAGACATTAAGAAAAAAAAAAAAAGCTACCTCTCTTTCTCTCAGGCTTACAAAGAGGTCAGTGGAGTGTCAAAGGAGTATTAAAGGTCATAGATGTTTGGAGACACATGTGCTTACATGGGATAGAAAACAGTAAGATTTTAACACACCAGAAAGGTAGTCACTCTGGTTAAAAGGGGGAAAATGTAAGAAAAAATAGGTTTATAAGCCCTTCTTTATTTTGAATACTTTTGTCAAGTGGTTGCTGCATTATGAAATGACATGAATTTTAAGACAAATTATTGAATGTCTAAACACTTGGCATGAAATCAGTGAAAGAGTATCTTCAGGGCTTTATTCTCTAAATAACTTGCAAACTAAAAGAATTTGTAAAATATATAAGCATGCACTCAACAGAGTGGAAAGGCAACCCATCAAATGGAAGAAAATGTTTGGAAATCACAATTATAGTAAGAGATTAATAGGGAATATATACAAAAACTCCTATAACTCAGCAACAACAATAACGACAACAACAACAAAAACAGCTTGGTTAAAATATTGGCAATAGACTTGAATAGACATTTGTCCAAAGAAGATATACAATCGTGCAAAAAATATGTACAAAGATGCTTAACATTATTAATTATTAGGGAAATGCAAAGCAAAACCACAGTGAGATACCCCCTCACACTCTTAGGATGGCTGCTGTTATAAATTAAATCATGTCCTCTTCCCCAAATTCAGATTGGAGCCCTAACCCCTGTCCCCTAGTACCTTAGAATGTGATTGTATTGGGGACAAGGCCTTTAATAAGGTAACTAAAAGTTAACCAAGTTCTTAAATGTGAAGCATTAATCCAACGGGACTTGTGTCCTTATAAGAAGAGGAAGAGACACCAGAGATGCACACATACAGAGAAAATCATGTGAGGACATAGCAGAAATGTGGCCATTTGCAAGCCAAGGAAAGAATCCTCAAAAACTAAATCTGCTGAGATCTTAATCTTGGACTTCCAGTCCCCAAAATTTTGAAAAAATAAACTTTTGTTGGTAGAGTTACCCAGTCTTTGGGATTATGGAACTATGTTACAGCCAGGTGGTGCAGTGGTAAAGAATCTGCCTGTCAAAGCAGGAGACATAGGAGATGAGGGTTTGATCCCTGGGTTAGGAAGATTCCCCTGGGGAAGGAAATGGCAACCCACTCCAGTATTCTTGCCTGGAAATTCCATGGACAGAGTAGCCTGGCAGGCTGTAGTTCATGGGCTCACAAAGAGGTGGGCATGACTGAGTGATTGAGAATGAGCAAACTAATGTAGCTGCTATCAAAAACAAGGTTAAGTGCTAAGTTGCTTCAGTCATGTCTGACTCTTTGCGACCCAAAGAGTCTGGTAGTCCACCAGACTCCTCTGTCCATGGGATTCTCCAGATAAGAATACTGGAGTGGGTAGCCATTTCCTACTCCAGGGGGACTTCCCAACTCACGGATTGGACCCTGGGCTTTTAAGTCTCCTGCTTTGGCAGGCAGGTTCTTTACCACTAGCACCACCTGGAAGCCAAAAGTCACCAAAAATAACAAGTGTTGGTGAAGATATAAAGAAACTGAAGCACTGTTTATGTGAATGAAAAGTGGTGCAGCCACTACCACTATGGAAAACAGACTGGTGTTTCCTCAAAAAAAAAAAAAAAAAAAAAAAAAAAAACAACCCAGAATTTCCAAATGATCCAACAATTCCACTTTGAGGCGTATTCAAAAAAAAAACCCTGAAAATTGAAAACAGAGTCTCAAAGAGATACTTGTACACCTGTTCATAGCAGCATTATTTACAACAGCCAAAATGTGGAAGCAACCCAAGTGTCCATCAAAGGATTAATGGATAAACAAAATGTGATATATATGTACAATGAAATTTGATTCATACTTAAAAAGAAAGGAAATTTTGACACATGCTGAAACTTGGATGAACCTTGAGGACACTATGCTGAGAGAAATAAACCAGACACAAAATACAAATACTGTATTATTATACTATATGAGGTACCTAGAGTAGTCAAACTCATAGAGATAGAAAGTAGAGTAGTGGTTGCCAGAGGCTGGCAGGAGGGTAATGGGGAGTTGTTGTTTAATGGGTATATGGTTTCTTTTGCAATATGGAAAGAGTTTTGGAGTTTGGTTACACCTTATGACCCAGCAATCCCACTGCTGGGCATACACACCGAGGAAACCGGAATTGAAAGAGACAAGTGTACCCCAATGTTCATTGCAGCACTGTTTATAATAGCCAGGACATGGAAGCAACCTAGATGTTCATCAGCAGATGAATGGATAAGAAAGCTATGGTACATATACACAATGGGATATTACTCAGCCATTAAAAAGAGTACATTTGAATCAGTTCTAATGAGGTGGATGAAACTGGAGCCTATTATACAGAGTGAAGTAAGCCAGAAAGAAAAACACCAATACAGTATACTAATGCATATATATGGAATTTAGAAAGATGGTAATGATAATCCTGTATGTGAGATAGCAAAAGAGATACAGATGTATAGAAAAGTTTTTTGGACTCTGTGGGAGTGGGAGAGGGTGGGATGATTTGGGAGAATGGCATTGAAACATGTATAATATCATATAAGAAATGAATCGCCAGACCAGGTTTGATGCAGGATACAGGGTGCTCGGGGCTGGTGCACTGGGATGACCCAGAGGGATGGTATGGGGAGGGAGGCAAGATGGGGGTTCAGAATGGGGAACACCTGTACACCTGTGGTGGATTCATGTTGATGTATGGCAAAACCAATACAATATTATAAAGTAATTAGCCTCCAATTGAAATAAATAAATTGAAATTTAAAAAATAAAATAAAAAAGAATGTGAATGTGCTTGATTAACACTACTGAACTGCATGTTTAAAAATGATTAAGATGTTCAGTTTTATGTTGCATGTGGATGAAATGTAGAGATTTAAGGGAGGAACTTCTGCATTGGGGTGCATGGGTTCATATGACTGAGTAGTAGTGCTTTTTAGCAGCAGGGAAATGAGATAAGATAAAGGCAGACAGTGTTCTGAGGAAAGTGTTGGGTTTGGATGTTCCCAGCTGGTGTCACAAGTCAAGGAAGTAAAAGGCCTGATTCTGGACAAGGTGGGCACTGTTTTAAAAATTGATCATTTCTGTTGTCATTTTACTTTTGTCACTTGGGAAAAATACATAAGAAGCTGAGACAACGTGAACCCCCATCCAGGCAGAAAGGGTGAGCATTAATGAAAATTCTTTCATAAGACTCATCCTTTCAGCTGGAGTCTAATTACATGAGTTTATTGATCACACACATTCTGCTATCCACATCTACTCATTTGCACACTTCAAATGAAGAGAGTAGCCAGGGAACTCTGTCCAGGGCAATGAGAAAACCACTGCCATGACACTCAGATAGCATCTCACACTTGTCATTGGGAGTCTTCTGCCATCTGTCCAAGGGAACAATCTGACAGAGCACACAGGATGAAATTTTGCTAGCTTCTGTCTTTAGATAAGGACGCTATCACTGGCTGAACATATTTTATGTATAACCTACCAGCTGCAAAGACCACTCAAGCATTATGTTTAAATATATTTGATAGTATCTTGGATTCCTGTTAACTCTTGCCAGTGTGTCTGGGCTTTAAAAATCATATAATAATATTCAATAGCTGCTCATATTAAAAACAAAAACATATATGATCAATGATTGTTTCATAGGGGTAGGGAGGAACTTGTATGTTGAGCAGGAAGATGGGGATAGAAATGGATGGTGTTTGTGCACAGAGACTAGTAAGGGAACATAGTATAATTCATCTCTTTTCTCTGACTCCTGATTCCAAATGGGACCAGATAAGAGGATGCCTTGTAACACATACCCTGGTTGCTCAGAGGGTAAAGCGTCTGCCTGCAGTGCGGGAGACCCAGGTTCAATCCCTGGGTTGGGAAGATCCCCTGGAGAAGGAAATGGCAACCCACTCCAGTACTCTTGCCTGGAAAATTCCATGGACTGAGGATCCTGGTAGTCTATAGTCCATGGGGTCACAAAGAGTTGAATGGGGATGCCTCAGTATTACAAAGCTTTTCTTTCCTCTGTAGCTCATCTAAACTCTCACTCTTGGTTGATTTCAAGAGTAATTCTCATAGTTTAGGCTACTTTGAATTAGGCCAGTTTCAGTGTTTAGAAACCTTAAAATTTAAATTCAGGCTTATTTGTAATAATAAGCTTATTCTGGCTTCTTGTTATTATAGTCAAGAATTTGTACAAATTAATGGTAAATTTTATGTCACATGTTGTTGTTTAGTCGCTAAGTTATGTCCAACTCTTTTGCCATCCATGGACTGTAGCCCGCCAGGCTCCTCTGTCCTCGGGATTTCCCCGGCAAGGATACTGGAGTGGTTTGTCATTTCGTTCTCCAGGGGATCTTCGTGACCCAGGGATCGAACCCACATCTCCTACATTGGCAGGCAGATTCTTTACCATTGAGCCACCTGGAAAGCCCTATACATCTCAGTCTAAAGCCTTGGAAATGTCAGGATCCTCCAAAGGCAATAGCATAGTATAACTTTGTCCTGAAATCACCTTGGATACTTTATCAATAATAATAACAGTGAAAGAATGATTCTTCACCATTGGTGTGGTGTTTTTTCCCTTTCATGCCCCAAACACGTATGTATTTGCTAGCAATAAGAAAATTCTTAAATATCACTGTAGCAGTTATTAAAATGAAGAAATCTAACACTGATACAACATTATTATATAATTCATAGCCTATATTCAAATTTAATCAGTTGACCCCAAATGTCCTTTTTGTTCAAAAATTTTCCTATGAGTTTTTTTTTCCTGGTTCAGATATTTTTCATGTCTTTTAAGATCCCTTTTACATGGAACAGCTCCTTTTCTTGATAAATTTTTGCAGGGTACAGTTAGTTTTGCAAAGTATCCCTCAATTTGATTGTGTCTATTTCCTCATGATCAGATTCAGATTTTTCATCTTGGGCAAGAAGGCTATAGACATGAGGCTGAATCCTTCTCAGTGCATTATATTAGGAAATACATGATTTCAGTTTGTTCCAATATTGATAGTGTTAGCCTTGATCCCCTTATTTGGGTTATGTCTCCCAGGTTTCCCTACTTAAAATTGCTATTCCCCTTTTGCAAATGATATGTAATTTATGGGGAGATAGTCAGCAATTATGTGAGTATCTCATCAAACTTTCACCCAGTACTATTTGTATTTTTATGTATGTTGTAGGTCAGTTATGTTTCTCAGTCTTGTAGAAGTGGCCCTCTGTAGGAGATATCCTATGCACCCCAGCAGTCCACTTCCCTCACATCACCCAAGGGCCAGGAGCCAACTGGTCCCAGGGTAGGGTCTGCCCTGCATTTGCAAACTCTGCAGGCTATAGGATCTTAGTTTTCTTGCTTCTGGTGTTTGCCCCCTGGTGGGTGAGGCTGATCTAGAGGTTTGTACAGGCATCTGGGGGAAGGGGCCAGTGCCTGCCCACTGGTGGGTAGAGCTTGGTCTTGGCCCTCTGGTGGACAGGGTCATGTCTAGAGGTGGCTATGGGCTCAGGAAGTCCTTAGGCAACCTGTCTGCTGATGGGTGAGGTTGTGTCCTTGCCTAGTTAGTTACTTGACCTGAGACATCCCAGCACTGGGGTCTTCAGGCTGTTGGGTAGGGTGAGAGATCTTGGTCCCAGCGGCCCAAAATATTGGCTCTTTCTGAAGTCATGTCCTAGGCATTCAGCAAAGTCTTTTCACTGGCTGGTCAGAACTTGAACAACTGCCAGCCTTAAGTGTGTTCTGGGAATTGTTCAGCTTTCAGCTCCCTAGTAGTGTTTTTCTCAGTCTCATAGTTGTTGTTGCTATTCAATCGCTAAGTTATGTTTGATTCTTTGCAACCCCAAGCACTCAGCATGCCAGTCCTGCAGCACTCCCCTGTCCTTCACTATTTCCCAGAGTTTGCTCATACAGTTTTATCTTATATTACAGCTTAGTGTTAAATAGCAATCAAGGGAACCCACTGTGGTGATTCTGGAGTTCTTCATTTTTTTATTTCTCACCTCTCCAATACTATGCCTCACACATTCCTAACTCCTTAGTCCTTTCCAAATTCAATCTTTGTATTCTCAGCTCAGCAATCACTATGATCTGCTATGTTTTCCATCCCTGAACCACAGTCTAGAAAGTGCTAACAAGGTGAACATAGAGTTCACATTGTGTCTTTTCTTTTCTTTCAGGGATTAGAGTCCTACACTATCTGTTGTGCAAAGTCAGAAACAATTTTTATTTGTTTTGTTCAGTTTTTTACTACAAGAGGTATTGTACTGATTAAACTATCATGTTCAGAAGCAGAGGAGTATATGAGGGATTTTTATTATAAAATTAATTTCTTTAATAGAATTAGATCTATTCAGATTTCTTATTTATTTTTATGCCAGTTTTGAGAATAGTAGCTTCCTAAGTGATATTTTTATATCTGATTTTTTCCCTAATTCAGATTTTCCTTAATATCAATTCCAGATTATTCTTCTGAAAGCTTGGTTTTCATTTGCTGTTGCCAAAACCTTCAATGTCTTCCCTTTGCTCTCAGTATATTCTTCTATTTCCTCAGTTATGATTGTATACTTTCTATAATCTGGTCCTAAACACTGAGTTAATTACTACCCTGCTTAGATGCTTTTAAGAAAATGTTTAAGTACTAATGAACCTGTCAGAATCATATCAATAAATACTTCTTTCTCTGTATTTCAGTACCTTTTTAAACATGCATAAATGTTCAATGTATCATGTACATAGTGTACCTCTTTTAGCAAGAGGTTTCTTTATAGAAACCTAATGCCTTGTGCAATATGTGGACGTGGGAGAGAGGGGATCCTGGACCCTATAAAACATTAAAATGTTTATAAGAAGGAAGGGGTATTGATAAGATTAGAATAGAATGGAGGATATAGCAGCAGACAACAGCTGAAGATAGACCATTGTCTCTTCAAGGTTTTTCCAAAGGAAAATTCATTTTTCAGACTTTGCTTCTCTAGTGGTGCATTGTTTAAAGCCATCATACTGTGAGTTGGACAATTGAGGAGGGTGAAGAAACTAATAATTTTAAGATCACTTACAGTCTAGTTGGGAATCTAAACACACACAAATAAACATGAATGTGCCATTTATTTTGTTCAACCCCCTTTCCTCCACCTCTTCCTCTTCTCAAATGTTCCTTTTAATTTTGGTGGAGTGTTGAGTTAAATATCATCTACCTGACAAATCAAGACCATTTATCTTAGACACTGAAAGAATAATGAGAAAGTTATTTAACCTTTCACAAGAAGGTTTTGCATAGAAAAAGAGTCATCTTACTTAATATGGTAACTTTTCACTAAATTTAATAAATTGGTTTATAGTCTCAATAATTTAGGAAACTTCAGCGACATCATCCAAATCATTATAAAAAAAAGAGGCATTTTAGTGTTTTGTTGACTGAGTGTCATGAGCTATATGATTTAAAACTCATACATCACAGTCAATAACATGCAAGTGAAGTGTTAATCAATTTTGTGTAAATTTACTTGGACGGTGGGCACATATCATGTCTTGGAGACTCTGGGATGAGGAGTGGCCCTACTCGCGGAATGAGAAAAAACCGAAATTTTGTTGTTGGCCCAAGTCAGTCTTTATGAATAGCTGTTTAAATTAAGCCATCTGCACAAATGCGATACTCTCTTCTATAGCCACTACTGTCCTAAAGAGGATTAGGCGAGAAGCAGGGCAGTGCTATTTGAACTTAATCCTTTTTAAGTCAGAGACCTCAGTAAGCCAGGAGCCCAGGTCAACCTGGAGCCAGGAGTGAGGCTAAGATGGAAGGATAATAATGTTTTTTATTTGTTATCTAATCATATGCCAACCAACTTTGATATACACCTTCTTTCCCGTTAGGTTATCAATACTGAGAGCTCAGGAAAGAAGTCAAGGCCATGTACGGAGATGTCCAGTAACTACTCATAGACATAGTCACTCAGTTGTATCCAACTTGTTTGCAACCCATGGACTGTAGCCCATCAGTTTCTTCTGTCCATGGGATTATCCAGGCAAGAATACTGGAGTGGGTTGCCATGCCCTCCTCCAGGGGATCTTTTCAACCCAGGGATCAAACCCAGGTCTCCTGCATTGCAGGCAGATTCTTTACCATCTGAGCCACCAGGGAAGCCCAAGAATACTGGAATGAGTAGCCTATTCCTTCTCCAGGGCATCTTCCTGACCCAGGAATTGAACCAGGGTCTCCTGGATTGCAGGCAGATTCTTTACCTGCTGAACTACCAGGGAAGACAATTTAGAGCTATCTAAAGTAGTGTTTTTGTTCATTGGGTGTGGATGAAGCTTTTGAGACTCATACTTGCTGTCTTTTTACACTAAGACTCTCACATAAGCATCCTCACACAACTTCTTTGAAAACAATGATGAATTTAATTAAAAAAAACTTAATCTTTGGTAATTGACTCTGTGGAGGTTGACTTTAAGCAGATTTTAAAAATAATCAATGAGTGCTTGAACCAGGATGTTGAGTTTCTTTTTTATTTATTTGGTAAAATAGTATGCACTATATGTATGTACAGTGCTAGAACAATATCCATCTTTGCAGATATTTCATGGTAATCCAAACAAATAATGAGCAAAGGGATCAACATGATTTTTTTGGACCCTTGGAGTCAAAGGTAACTTTTAATTTTTAGTTCTTAAGTATTAAACTTGGCATAACTCCTTGATAATAAAACCTGATTAGTTGTTATCACAAATATGTATATTTGAACTTGGAAACACCATGTCTCATAAAGGGACTCACAGAAAGGGAATATATATATGAATCACTGAGCAGGTCACCTAGTCTAGACCATTCATCAAAAAAATGTATCGAGGGCCTCATGTGTTCCAGGCATGGAAATTAAAACAGAAAACAGGTTTCTGCCTTTGGGATTTGGGGCATAAGATGTAAGGGGAACCGATATTAGAAAGAAACAAGCAAGTAACCATATACCATGGGCTGTTCTTGGTCACACAGTTGTATCTGACTGTTTGTAACACCATGGACTGTAGCCCACCAGGCTCCTTTGTCCCTGGAATTTTTCAGGCAAGAATACTGGAGCAGGTTGCCATTTCCTACTCTAGGGGATCTTCAAGACCCAGGGATCAAAACCTACGTCTCTTGCATTTCCTGCACTGGCAGATGCATTCCTTACCACTGTACCACCTGGGAAGCCCATGTATCAGGTCATGTGATGATAAATACCAAGGAGAAATCAAAGTAGGGCAATACAGATGAAAAGTTCCAGGTCGTTTCAAGCTAAAGTTCACTAGATGGATGGAAAGGGTGGGTTTCATTGACTGTGTGACACCTTACCAGAGATCTGAAGAAAATTCAGGCGAGTCAAGTGGATATCTTGAGGAAAAGCATTCTGGGTAAAGGAAACAGCAAGTATAAATCCCTAACTTTCCAGCATACTTGGTATAGTAGCAAGGAAGCTATAGCAGGGTGGATTAAGGGTGGGGGAGATGTGAGTGTTGAGTCAGAGAGTCAGAGAGGCAATGGAAGCCAGATTGTAGGCTTGTTGGCTTTGGCTTTGAATAAAGTGGAGAGTTAGACGCAAGGGAAGGACATGATGAAATTTACATAGTAAAAGGGTAGGTTCAGTTCAGTTCATTTCAGTCACTCAGTTGTGTCCGACTCTCTGCAACCCCATGAATCGCAGCACGCCAGGTTTCCTTGTCCATCACCAACTCCTGGAGTTCACTCAAACTCAGGTCCATCGAGTCAGTGATGCCATCCAGCCATCTCATCCTGTCGTCCCCTTCTCCTCCTGCCCCCAATCCCTCCCAGCATCAGGGTCTTTTCCAATGAGTCAACTCTTCACATGAGGTGGCCAAAGTATTGGAGTTTCAGCTTTAGCATCAGTCCTTCCAATGAACACCCAGGATTGATCTCCTTTAGGATGGACTGGTTGGATCGCCTTGCAGTCCAGGGGATTCTCAAGTGTCTTCTCCAACACCACAGTTCAAAAGCATCAATTCTTCGGCACTCAGCTTTCTTCACAGTCCAATTCTCACATCCATACATGACCACTGGAAAAACCATAGCCTTAACTAGACAAACCTTGGTTGGCAAAGTAATGTCTCTGCTTTTGAATATGCTATCTAGGTTGGTCATAATTTTCTTTCCAAGGAGTAAGCATCTTTTAATTTCATGGCTGCAATCACCATCTGCAGTGATTTTGGAGCCCCAAAATATAAAGTCTGCCACTGTTTCCACTGTTTCTCCATCTATTTCCCATGAAGTGATGGCACCGGATGCCATGATCTTCGTTTTCTGAATGTTGAGCTTTAAGCCAACTTTTTCCCTCTCCTCTTTCACTTTCATCAAGAGGCTTTATGGTTCCTCTTCACTTTCTGACACAACTGTGGTGTCATCTGCATATCTGAGGTTATTGATATTACCCCCGCCAATCTTGATTCCAGCTTGTGCTTCTTCCAGCCCAGCGTTTCTCATGATGTGTTATGCTTATAAGTTAAATAAGCACAGTGACAGCCTTAAATATACAGCCTTGACGTACTCCTTTTCCTATTTGGAACCAGTCTGTTGTTCCATGTCCAGTTCTTTTTTTTGTTGTTGTTGTTTCTGTTTTCTTTCTTTTTTTTTTTTTAATTTTATTTTATTTTTAAACTTTACATAATTGTATTAATTTTGCCAAATATCAAAATGAATCCGCCACAGGTATACATGTGTTCCCCATCCTGAACCCTCCTCACTCCTCCCTCCCCATTCCATCCCTCTGGGTCGTCCCAGTGCACCAGCCCCAAGCATCCAGTATTGTGCATCGAACCTGGACTGGCGACTCGTTTCATACTTGATATTTTACATGTTTCAATGCCATTCTCCCAAATCTTCCCACCCTCTCCCTCTCTCACAGAGTCCATAAGACTGTTCTATACATCAGTGTCTCTTTTGCTGTCTCGTACACAGGGTTATTGTTACCATCTTTCTAAATTCCATATATATGCATTAGTGTACTGTATTGGTGTTTTTCTTTCTGGCTTACTTCACTCTGTATAATGGGCTCCAGTTTCATCCACCTCATTAGAACTGATTCAAATGTATTCTTTTTAATGGCTGAGTAATACTCCATTGTGTATATGTACCACTGCTTTCTTATCCATTCATCTGCTGATGGACATCTAGGTTGCTTCCATGTCCTGGCGATTATAAACAGTGCTGCGATGAACACTGGGGTACACGTGTCTCTTTCCCTTCTGGTTTCCTCAGTGTGTATGCCCAGCAGTGGGATTGCTGGATCATAAGGCAGGTCTATTTCCAGTTTTTTAAGGAATCTCCACACTGTTCTCCATAGTGGCTGCACTAGTTTGCATTCCCACCAACAGTGTAAGAGAGTTCCCTTTTCTCCACACCCTCTCCAGCATTTATTACTTGTAGACTTTTGGATCGCAGCCATTCTGACTGGTGTGAAATGGTACCTCATAGTGGTTTTGATTTGCATTTCTCTGATAATGAGTGATGTTGAGCATCTTTTCATGTGTTTGTTAGCCATCTGTATGTCTTCTTTGGAGAAATGTCTATGTAGTTCTTTGGCCCATTTTTTGATTGGGTCATTTATTTTTCTGGAGTTGAGCTGTAGGAGTTGCTTGTATATTCTCGAGATTAGTTGTTTGTCAGTTGCTTCATTTGCTATTATCTTCTCCCATTCTGAAGGCTGTCTTTTCCCTTGCTAATAGTTTCCTTTGATGTGCAGAAGCTTTTAAGGTTAATTAGGTCCCATTTGTTTATTTTTGCTTTTATTTCCAATATTCTGGGAGGTGGGTCATAGAGGATCCTGCTGTGATGTATGTCAGAGAGTGTTTTGCCTATGTTCTCCTCTAGGAGTTTTATAGTTTCTGGTCTTACGTTGAGATCTTTAATCCATTTTGAGTTTATTTTTGTGTATGGTGTTAGAAAGTGTTCTAGTTTCATTCTTTTACAAGTGGTTGACCAGATTTCCCAGCACCACTTGTTAAAGAGTTTGTCTTTACTCCATTGTATATTTTTGCCTCCTTTGTCAAAGATAAGGTGTCCATATGTGCGTGGATTTATCTCTGGGCTTTCTATTTTGTTCCATTGGTCTATATTTCTGTCTTTGTGCCAGTACCATACTGACTTGATAACTGTGGCTTTGTAGTAGAGCCTGAAGTCAGGTATCCATGTCCAGTTCTAACTGTTGCTTCCTGACCTGCATACAAATTTCTCAAGAGACAGGTCAGGTAGTCTGGTATTCCCATCTCTTTCAGAATTTTCCACAGTTTATTGTGATCCACACAGTCAAAGGCTTTGGCATAGTCAATAAAGCAGAAATAGATGTTTTTCTGGAACTCTCTTGCTTTTTCCATGATCCAGCAGATGTTGGCAAACGATTCCTCTGCCTTTTCTAAAACCAGCTTGAACATCTGGAAGTTCATGGTTCACATATTGCTGAAGCCTGGCTTGGAGAATTTTGAACATTACTTTATTAGTGTGTGAGATGAGTGCAATTATGCAGTAGTTTGAGCATTCTTTGGCATTGCTTTTCTTTGGGATTGGAGTGAAAACTGACCTTTTCCAGTCCTGTGGCCACTGCTGAGTTTTCCAAATTTGCTGGCATATTGAGTGCAGCACTTTCACAGCATCATCTTTCAGGATTTGAAATAGCTCAACTGGAATTCTATCACCTCCACTAGCTTTGTTCATAGGGATGCTTTCTAAGGCCCACTTGACTTCATATTCCAGGATGTCTGGCTCTAGGTGAGTGATCACACCATCGTGATTATCTGGGTCGTGAAGCTCTTTTTTGTATAGCTCTTCTGGGTATTTTTGCCACCTCTTCTTAATATCTTCTGCTTCTGTTAGGGCCATACCATTTCTGTCCTTTATTGAGCCCATCTTTGCCTGAAATGTTCCTTTGGTATCTCTAATTTTCTTGAAGAGATCTCTAGTCTTTCCCATTCTGTTGCTCTCTTCTATTTCTTTGCATTGATTGCTGAGGAAGGCTTTCTTATCTCTCTGTGCTATTCTTTGGAACTCTGCATTCAGATGCTTATATCTTTCCTTTTCTCCTTTGCTTTTCGCTTCTCTTCTTTTCACAGCTATTTGTAAGGCCTCCTCAGACAGCCATTTTGCTTTTTTGCATTTCTTTTCCATGGGGATGGTCTTGATCCCTGTCTCCTGTACAATGTCACAAACCTCGGTCCATAGTTCATCAGGCACTCTATCTATCAGATCTAGGCCCTTAAATCTATTTCTCACTTCCACTGTATAATCATAAGGGATTTGATTTAGGTCATACCTGAATGGTCTAGTGGTTTTCCCTACTTTCTTCAATTTGAGTCTGAATTTGGCAATAAGGAGCCACAGTCACCTCCCAGTCTTGTTTTTGCAGACTGTATAGAGGTTCTTCATCTTTGGCTGCAAAGAATATAATCATTCTAATTTCAGTGTTGACCATCTGGTGATGTCCACGTGTAGAGTCTTCTCTTGTGTAGTTGGAAGAGGATGTTTGTTATGACCAGTGCCTTCTCTTGGCAAAACTCTATTAGCCTTTGCCCTGCTTCATTCTATACTCTAAGGCCAAATTTGCCTATTACTCCAGGTGTTTCTTGACTTCCTACTTTTGCATTCCAGTTCCCTATAATGAAAAGGACATCTTTTTTGGGTGTTAGTTCTAAAAGGTCTTGTAGGTCTTCATAGAACTGTTCAACTTCAGCTTCTTCAGCATTACTGGTTGGGGCATAGGCTTGGATTACTGTGATATTGAATTGTTTGCCTTGGAAACGAACAGAGATCATTCTGTCGTTTTTGAGGTTGTATCCAAGTACTGCATTTAGGACTCTTTTGTTGACCATGATGGCTACTCCATTTCTTCTAAGGGATTCCTGCCCACAGTAATAGATATAATGGTCATCTGAGTTAAATTCACCCATTCCCGTCTATCTTAGTTCGCTGATTCCTAGAATGTCGGTGTTCACGCTTGCCATCTCCTGTTTGACCACTTGCAATTTGCCTTGATTCATGGACCTGACATTCCAGGTTCCTATGCAATATTGCTCTTTACAGCATCGGACCTTGCTTCTGTCACCAGTCAAATTCACAATTGGGTATTGTTTTTGCCTTGGGTCCATCCCTTTATTCTTTCTGGAGTTATTTCTCCACCGATCTCCAGTAGCATATTGGGCACCTACCAACCCAGGGAGTTCCTCTTTCAGTATCCTATCATTTTGCCTTTTCATACTGTTCATGGGGTTCTCAAGACAGGAATACTGAAGTGGTTTGCCATTCCCTTCTCCAGTGTACCACATTCTGTCAGACCTCTCCATCATGACCCTCCCATCTTGGGTGGCCCCACACAGCATGGCTTAGTTTCATTGAGTTAGACAAGGCTGTGGTCCATATGATCAGATTGACTAGTTTTCTGTTAGTATGATTTCAGTGTGTCTGCCCTCTGATGCCCTCTTGCAACATCTTACTTGGGTTTCTCTTATCTTGGATGTGGGGTGTCTCTTCACAGCTGCTCCAGCAAAGCTCAGCTGTTGTTCCTTACCTTGCCCTATGGGTAATTCCTCACCACCGCCCCTCCTGACCTTGAATGTGGAGTAGCTCCTCTAGGCCACTCCTGTGCCGTCCAAGCCTGGAACTCTTGGTCGCTGCCCCTGACCTTGGGCGAGGGGTAGCTCCTCTTGGCTACACTTCTGCGCAGTCCATCGCAGCCAAGAATCAGTAATAAATGGGGGTTTTGTGGTGGTAGTAGTGTGTCACCTTGTGCATTGCAAGGTGGATTCTTCCCACCAGAGAAGTTCCAAACGTGTAATTTTTAAAAATGGGTATAACTTTTTCAATAAACATAGTTAATGAACATCAAAGTCATTGTCATTGTTCAGTCACTCAGTCGTATCCGGTTCTTTGTGACCCAATAGGCTCTGGCACACCAGCCTTCCCTGTCCTTCATTATCTCCCAGAGCTTGCTCAAACTCATGTCCATTCATTCGTGTTGCCACCCAACCATGCCACCGCCTTCTCCTCCTGCCCTCAATCTTTCCCAGCCTCAGTGTCTTTTCAAATGAGTCACCTCTTTGCATCAGGTGGCAGAAGTACTGGAGCTTCAGCTTCAGTATCAGTCTTTCCAATAAATACTCAGGACTGATTTCCTTTAGGATTGACTGGTTTGATCTCCTTGCTGTCCAAGGGACTCTCAAGAGTCTTTGGAGGAATCAACCTACCTGACTTCAGGCTCTACTACAAAGCCACAGTTATCAAGTCAGTATGGTACTGGCACAAAGACAGAAATATAGACCAATGGAACAAAATAGAAAGCCCAGAGATAAATCCACGCACATATGGACACCTTATCTTTGACAAAGGAGGCAAAAATATACAATGGAGTAAAGACAAACTCTTTAACAAGTGGTGCTGGGAAATCTGGTCAACCACTTGTAAAAGAATGAAACTAGAACACTTTCTAACACCATACACAAAAATAAACTCAAAATGGATTAAAGATCTCAACGTAAGACCAGAAACTATAAAACTCCTAGAGGAGAACATAGGCAAAACACTCTCTGACATACATCACAGCAGGATCCTCTATGACCCACCTCCCGGAATATTGGAAATAAAAGCAAAAATAAACAAATGGGACCTAATTAACCTTAAAAGCTTCTGCACATCAAAGGAAACTATTAGCAAGGGAAAAGACAGCCTTCAGAATGGGAGAAGATAATAGCAAATGAAGCAACTGACAAACAACTAATCTCGAGAATATACAAGCAACTCCTACAGCTCAACTCCAGAAAAATAAATGACCCAATCAAAAAATGGGCCAAAGAACTAAATAGACATTTCTCCAAAGAAGACATACAGATGGCTAACAAACACATGAAAAGATGCTCCACATCATTCATTATCAGGGAATTGCAAATCAAAACCACTATGAGGTACCATTTCACACCAGTCAGAATGGCTGCGATCCAAAAGTCTACAAGTAATAAATGCTGGAGAGGGTGTGGAGAAAAGGGAACCCTCTTACACTGTTGGTGGGAATGCAAACTAGTACAGCCACTATGGAGAACAGTGTGGAGATTCCTTAAAAAACTGGAAATAGACCTGCCTTATGATCCAGCAATCCCACTGCTGGGCATACACACTGAGGAAACCAGAAGGGAAAGAGACACGTGTACCCCAATGTTCATCGCAGCACTGTTTATAATCGCCAGGACATGGAAGCAACCTAGATGTCCATCAGCAGATGAATGGATAAGAAAGCAGTGGTACATATACACAATGGAGTATTACTCAGCCATTAAAAGAATACATTTGAATCAGTTCTAATGAGGTGGATGAAACTGGAGCCCATTATACAGAGTGAAGTAAGCCAGAAAGAAAAACACCAATACAGTATACTAATGCATATATATGGAATTTAGAAAGATGGTAACAATAACCCTGTGTACGAGACAGCAAAAGAGACACTGATGTATAGAACAGTCTTATGGACTCTGTGAGAGAGGGAGAGGGTGGGAAGATTTGGGAGAATGGCATTGAAACATGTAAAATATCATGTATGAAACGAGTTGCCAGTCCAGGTTCGATGCACAATACTGGATGCTTGGGGCTGGTGCACTGGGAGGACCCAGAGGGATGGAATGGGGAGGGAGGAGGGAGGAGGGTTCAGGATGGGGAACACATGTATACCTGTGGCGGATTCATTTTGATATTTGGCAAAACTAATACAATTATGTAAAGTTTAAAAAAAAAAAAAAAAGAGTCTTCTCCAACACCACAGTTTGAAAGCATCAGTTCTTTGGTGCTCAGCCTTCTTTATGGTCCAACTCTAACATCCACACATGACTACAATATATTACTACAAAGTCATTATTTCCATTAAAAATAAAGTAGTGAATGTTTCCCAGGTGGTTCAGTAATAAAGAATCTACCTGCTGATGTAGGAGATGTAAGAGATTGAGGTTAAACCCCTGGGTCTCAAAGATGCCCTGGAGGAGGAAATGGCAACCCACTCCAATATTTTTTCCTGGAAAACCCCATGGACAGAGGAACCTAGTGGGCTACAGTGCATGGGGTGACAAAGAATAGGACACAGCTTAGCAACTGAGCACATTTCAGTTCAGTTCAGTTCAGTCACTCAGTTGTGTCTGACTCTTTGCGACCCCATGGATTGCAGCACGCAAGGCCTCCCTGTCCATCACTAACTCCCGGAGTTACTCAAACTCATGTCAATCGAGTTGGTGATGCCATCCAACCATTTCATCCTCTGTTGTCCCCTTCTCCTCCCACCTTCAATCTTTCCCAGCATCAGGGTCTTTTCAAATGAGTCAGTTCTTTGCATCAGGTGGCCAAAGTATTGGAGTTTCAGCTTTAGTATCAGTCCTTTCAATGAATATTCAGGACTGGTTTCCTTTAGGATGGACTGGTTGGATCTCCTTGCAGTTCAAGGGACTCTCAAGAGTCTTCTCCAACACCACAGTTCAAAAGCATCAATTCTTTGGTGCTCAGCTTTCTTTATATTCCAACTCTCACATCCATACATGACTCCTGGAAAAACCATAGCTTTGACTAGACGGACCTTTGTTGGCAAAGTAATGTCTCTGCTTTTTAATATACTGTGTAGATTGGTCATAGCTTTTCTTCCAAGGAGCAAGCATCTTTCAATTCATGGCTTAAGTCACCATCTGCAGTGATTTTGGAGCCCAGAAAAATAAAGTCTCTCACTGTTTCCCCATCTATTTGCCATGAAGTGATGGGACTGGATGCCATGATCTTAGTTTTCTGAATATTGAGCTTTAAGCCAACTTTTTCACTCTCCTCTTTCACTTTCATCAAGAGGCTCTTCAGTTCTTCTTCACTTTCTGCCATAAGGGTGGCGTCATCTGCATATCTGAGGTTATTGATAGTTCTCCCAGCAATCTTGATTCCAGTTTCATCCAGCCCAGCATTTCTTATGATGTACTCTGCATATAAGTTAAGCAGGGTGACAATATACAGCCTTGACATACTCCTTTCCCAATTTGGAACCAGTCTGTTGTTCCATGTCCAGTTCTAACTGTTGCTTCCTGACCTACATACAGGTTTCTCAAGAGGCAGATCAGGTGGTCTGGTATTCCCATCTTTTGAAAAATTTCCAGTTTATTGTGGTCCACACAGTCAAAGGCTTTGACATAGTCAATAAAGCATAAATAGATGTTTTTCTGCAATTCTCTTGCTTTCTCTATGACCCAACAGATGGCAATTTGACCTCTTGTTCCTCTGCCTTTTCTAAAACCAGCTTGAACATCTGGAAGTTCATGGTTCACGTACTGCTGAAGCCTGGCTTGGAGAATTTTGAGCATTATTTTACTAGCATGTGAGATGAGTGCAATTGTGCAGTAGTTTGAGCATTCTTTGGCATTGCCTTTTTTGGAGATTGAAATGAAAAGTGATCTTTTCCAGTCCTGTGGCCACTGCTGAGTTTTCCAAATTTGCTGGCATATTGAGTGCAGCACTTTCACAGCATCATCTTTCAGGATTTGAAATAGCTCAACTGGAATTCCATCACCTCCACTAGCTTTGTTTGTAGTGATGTTTCCTAAGGCCCATTTGACTTCACATTCCAGGATGCTTGGCTCTAGGTGAGTGATCACACCATCGTGATAATCTGGGTTGTGAATCTCTTTTTTGTATAGTTCTTCTGTGTATTCTTGCCACCTCTTCTTGATATCTTCTGCTTCTGTCAGGTCCATACCATTTCTGTCCTTTATTGAGCCCATCTTTGCATGAAATGTTCCCTTGGTATCTCTAATTTTCTTGAATATATCTCTAGACTTTCCCATTCTATTGTTTTCCTCTATTTCTTTGCATTGATCTCTGAGGAAGACTTTCTTATCTCTCCTGGTTATTCTTTGGAACTCTGCATTCAAATGGGTATATCTTTCATTTTCTCCTTTGCCTTTTGCTTCTCTTCTATTCACAGCTATTTGTAAGGCCTCCTCAGACAATCATTTTGCCTTTTTGCATTTCTTCTCTTGGGGAATCTGAGCACAAGGATGAGTGAATGCAACACTGTTAAGAATTCTCAAGAAGTGTGCAAAGATGAGTTGTTATAATGGGAAGAACAGTACGAATAATCCCTTCCTTCTCCAGTTTCTCTTGAGACTCAGCTTCAGGGAGAAGACTGGTAGGCAGATAATCAAAGGGAGGATGTGAGCAATGAGTCCAGGATTTCTGAATTGAAAGGAGCAGTGTTTCATCTTTAAAATTTTTTTAAAGACAAAACAGTAAGTTAAGTTGGGATCAACCTGGGATTTGCCAAACTTTGTCCTTAGAAAAGAAGTAGAAGGAAAAGCTACTGGAAAAGGCAAGCATCCATCCATTCTTGCCCCCTCCTCTTTACTCTCCATCTCCAAAATGACTTTTAGAATAAAATTAATACCTTTACCTTTCCTATAGGCTCTATATGACCTGATGCTTGTTGCCTCCCAGTCTCATTCTCATTTTCCATCGTTTATCTGCTTTTTTCATCTTGTTCTGGACATTCAAGATTTCTGTTCTTTGGAAGAAAGTTTATTCTTGATTCAACATTTTTGCTGCAACCCTTTCCTGGACCAGAACTACTGTTACCCCTACGTCTAGATGGCACACACCTTGTCATTCCAATCTCAGATTAAACATCAATTCCTCATGGCCTCACTCTCTGAGCTACCCCACCCACTCCATCAGCAAATTCTGTTTCATCACTCTGATTGTCTCTTAATATTGTCATCGCCTAGTATTTTTTGATATAGAACTTATTTTTTAGTGTAGTTTTCAGTTCACTGCAAAATGAAGCAGGTCATCACCTAGTAGTTTTTGATATAGAACTAAATTTTTTATTGTAGCTTTCAGTTCACTGCAAAATGGAGCAGGAGGCAAAGAGGGTTCCTTTATACCCCTACATACACACACACACACTCACACAGCCTCTCCCACCATGAACAGCCCAAACTAAAGTGGAACATTTGTTATAGTCAATGAAGCAGTATTGACACATAGTTATCAACCAAAGTCCATAGTTTACATTACAATTCACTCAGTGTTATACATTCTATAGGTTTTGATGAATGTGTAATATCATTTATCTACCATTGTATTAGCATACAAAATAGTTTCACTACCCTAAAAATCCTGTGTGCTCCACACATTCATCTCTACCTCCTCCTAAACTTTTGACAATCACTGACTTTTTGTCTCCCTAGTTCTGCCTTTTCCAGAATGTTGTAGAGTTGGAGTCATACAGTATGTAGCCTTTTAATATTGGCTTCTTTCACTTAGCAATATGTACTTAAGTTTCTTCCATGTCCTTCTGGAAGGCTTGATACTTCTTTTCTTTTTAGTACTGAATAATATTCCATTGCCTTGATGTACACTGGTGTATTTATCCTTTCACCTACTGAAGGACATTTTGGTTGCTTACAGATTTTGGCAATTATAAATCCAGCTGCTATAAACACTTGTGTGCATATTTTTGTGTGGTCACAAGTTTTCAGTTTGGGTAAATACCAAAGAGCATGATTTTAAATCATCTGATAAGCATATGTTTAATTTTGAAAGAAAACAATAAATCTCTTCCAAAGTGTGTATATCATTCTGCATTCCCACCATCAATGGATAAGATTTCCTGTTGCTCCACATCCTAACCAGCATTTGATGTTGTCAAGGTTTTGGAGTTTTGTGATTCTAAAAGGTGTACAATGGTATCTCACTGATTAATTTGCAATTCCCTAATGATGTATGATGTTGAATATCTTTTCATATGCTCACTTGCCATCTGTATTTGCCAAGGTGTATCTCCTTTGGTGAGGTGTCTACTCAAATATCTTGCCTGTTTTTCCATCAGGTTGTTCATTTTATTATTGCTAAGTTGTAAGAGTTCTTTGTATACTTTGGATAATAGTCCTTTATCAGATGTATCTTTTGCAAATATTTTCTTCCAGTGTGTGGCTTATCTTTTCATTCTCTTGACAATGTCTTTCTTCATGCAACAATTTTTGTGTCTAGTTATTTATGTTTATATTTTGTTTATCCCAACTAGAATATAATCTCCATGACAAAAGAGACTTTGTGCCTTGCAAATAATAGGTAGTTAATAATTATGGTTGAAGAGAAACAGAAGGTACAAGTCAGAGGGTACAGAATTTCAGTTGCACAATATGAATAAGTTCTAGAGGTTTATTGTACAATGTAGAGCCAATAGTAAACAATACTGTATTATATACTTTAAAAATGTGCTGAGGGTGATCTTGTCCTAAGTGCTCTTAACACACATAAAAAATAATAATTATAAAGAGAGCAGTTGGAAACTTTTAGAGGTAATAGATATACTGATGGCATAGACTGTAGTGATGGTTTCATGGATATATACTTAACTCATCAAGTTGCATACATTAAATAAGTACATTTCTTTGTATGCTAAGCATACCCCAAATAAAGTGGTTTAAAGAAATAAATAATGGTGGAATTGTTTAGAATAACCAGTTGTTTTCAACCCACTATAAAAGTGGACAAAAACCCTGAACAGACACTTCATTAAAGAGATACCCAATTCGTTAGCTCTCAAAGAAATGTGGATAAAAACTACAGTGAGATAGCTTTGCATTCACCTATCAGTATGGCTAAAATATAAGATTAATCATACAAAGTGAGGGTGAGAATATGGTACAGCCATTTGGGAAAACTGTTCAGTAATATTTATTAAAAATATTCACACACCCTATGTGAATTTCCACTTGTAAATATAAACCCAACATAAACATCTACATATCTTCACCCAGAGGTGTATTATAACATTCAGAGAAGCACTATTATTATAGCCAAAAGCTAGAAACAGTCTGAATGCATATCAACATGGATGAATTGGACAGTCATACAGTGGAACACCACACAAGAAAGATAGTACAGTATGCAACAATGTGAATAAATCTCATAAACATAATGTTAAGCAAAAGAAACCAGATACAAACAAAACATAAAGAAAAATCCATCATGCCATAAAATTCTTTTTATATGTAATTCAAAACAGTCACAACTAACTTGCAATGTTAGAAGTCAGGATGGTGGTTACCCTTGGGGAGGGCTGGTTAGTGACAGAAATGGGGCTTGAGGGGAACTTTTGGGGGTCCTGGAAGTGCTCTCCTCCTTGAGCTGGATTCTAGTAACTCAGGTATATTTACTTAGCAAAATTCATTAAGCTCACACATAGCTCATGCATTTCTCTATACCTGTATTATATGTTGGTTAAAACATTCTTTACAAATATATTTAATTATGCTGCCACTAATTACCACCTTTCATAGATGATTCAGAAGGCACCTTAGAATGTTCTGGGATATTCTGTCATTATCATGAGCTAGGTTTTTTAAGGGTACCTAGGTTTTTAAGAACTTTCCTTAAATGTGTGTGTGTGTGTGTGTGTGTGTGTTGGGATGGAGAACATCACATTGAAACTCTAATGTAACTCTAACCCTAATAACTCTTTTCAGTCCCCCTAATGTATTTTTAAATCATTGTATTTAATGTTTTTTAGAGTAGGTCTTATAATGCAAAAAATTAAAAATTCTAAAGGCATAGGAGGGTATTCTAGGAAGAGTAAATTTCCTTCCTAATCTTAAACTCAAGATACCAAATTTGCTACTTCAGAGACAAGTACTACCAGTCTAATTTCTTGTGTGTCACTGCAGCTTGGGAATGCCTATGCAATCATACACACACATGTATCAGTCAGTTCAGTTGCTCAGTCGACCCCATGGACCACAGCACACCAAGCCTCCCTGTCCATCACCAACTCCCACAGTTTACTCAAACTCATGTCCATTGAGTTGGTGATGCCATCCAACCATCTCATCCTCTGTTGTCCCCTTGTCCTCCTGCCTTCAATCTTCCCCAGCATCAGGGTCTTTCCAAATGAGTCACCTCTTTGCAGCAGGTGGTCAAAGTATTGGAGTTTCAGCTTCAGCATCAGTCCTTCCAATGAATATTCAGGAATGATTTCCTTTAGGACGGACTGGTTGAATCTCCTTGCAGTTCAAGGGACTCTCGAGAATCTTCTCCAACACCACAGTTCAAAAGCATCAATTCTTCGGCGCTCAGCTTTCTTTATAGTCCAACTCTCACATCCATACATGACTACTGGAAAAACCATAGATCTGTGTTATTTTCTTAAGTGGTTGCATAATATTCAATTGAATGTGATATACCCTAATTTATTAACTAGATCCCAATTGATGAATACCTGAATTGTTTCCAATCTTTTGCTATTTAAACAACATTGCAATGATTACCTAGTGTTTGCCATATGCTGTGGATGTATATATGCAGGATATTTGGTGAATAGATTTCCAGAACTAGAATTGCTGGATCAATTAATTTGTATTATTAATCAATATTATCAAATTGTCCTCCTTAAGTGTTGAATCAAGTTTTACTCTCACAGGAAACATAACTATACTCCCACTAGAGACTCATTAGCACAATGGGCTATTAAACTTTTAAATCTCTACAGATCAGATAAGGAAATAATAATATAATAATTTGAATTTCTCCTGTCAGGAGTGAGATTGTGTCTCCTTAGACATATAAGAGTCATTTGTACATCCCTTTCTACGAACTCTTTATATCTTTTGCCCATTGTTTTCTAAATTTCACTTTCCTTTTCTAT